>NC_056620.1:23629152-23769152 GCF_018340385.1 Cyprinus carpio
CTGACCATTTACTAATGGTTTATTCATCATTTGTTCATGATTAACAATTGTTTATTGAGATAAGTATACAAAACAATTTTGACAGACATACTTCAGTGATTTATTAGTGATAAATAATGTATCAACTAATAACTTATAAACCATCTACTAATGATCAGTTTGATTATTTTCATGATTTAAACTTTTTTTAAGATAACTTACAACACATTTGTAAATCGTTAGCATACCACTCATTAATCATTTATGAACACATAGTTATGTTTTGTAAATGATTCGTTCATCATTAACTAATAACTTGTAAGTGACTTATAACTGAATTAATAAAACATCACTAAAATGTTAACTTAACACTTATTAATCATTTGTGAATGTATAGTCATGTTTTGTAAATGATTAGTTTATTATTAACAAAAAAAATTTAAAACAATTTTCCTTTAGAAATTAGTAGTAAATTTGACAAATACAAGCAAGTAACAAAATTTGAAAATAAAGATAGTATTTTCCTGTAAGATACCACGATCCTATTTATACCTAAAGAAAAAGACAGAACATTCGGTAAGTCTGACTGTGTTCCTCCCTTCAGTTCTGGACTGAGTTTGTCAAGACAACACCTCCTTCAGTTCTGGACTGAGTTTGTCAAGACAAGCCTTCATTAGTGAACAAACTCATCAGTGCAGTCATCAGCGTCGAGTCGTGCTGATTGATTTGTGTGCGTTTGCATTGATAAGGCCATTAATGCACTTTAATGCTACTGATACAGCAACGTCTCTGATCTGTCAGGAAAAAGCTATTTAATCAGGCCTGGATGTAATCGATCGATATCGACACGTGATTTCCAGTTTACTGAGAAAGCAGGAATAAAGCGCCTGCGGTCATTTTCAACATTTATGTTCCCATGAAATAACTACATGATGGGTTCTCAAAGAGGTTCTGCCCAGAGGAAAATATTATTGCTCATAAGTTTCTTTTATTCCTTATTACTATTATTATAAACAACCAACAAACAACCAGAACACACATTAAAACACATTTAACACTGTTCTTTTGCTTTGGGTTTGTTTCTCCTCTGAGGTTTCTGATTAAAACAGATGCTATCTGAGGAGAAGTTTCCCTCCAGAGACGCATCCTAATGGATTTCACTGAACGACCGAGCGCTGAAATCTTCATCCTCCTAATCAAAGTCAAGTTCATTAAGCAACGGTGCTCCATCAATTAGTGCAAGATTGCCAAACAGATAAACAAGGCAATTAAACTTTAATTATTCGATAGTGGCTTTGTGCAAACAAAGTGAAGATCACGTTTCCTCTTCTGGGCTGTTTTCTGTGTCATGTGTGAAATAATATCATTCACTTACAGTTGAAATAAAACCCATTTAATCAGGCTAATGTTTAAATCTAATAGAATTTCTCCAGAGTTATTGGCTTTGTAGAGAAATAAAGAGTGTTGATTTGTTGAGTGCTCCTGAGCAAAATGAATCAGAATGTGTTTCTGCGTGTATACATTACAGCTATGCTCATTTAAAACATTTAATTAATTTTCACAAATATGACAAACAAAGAAAAAAAACAGAACAGAAACATAAAAAAGTCACCACATAAGCAGGTTTGTGACGACATGAGGGCGAGTGAATGATACATGATTTACATGTTTGGCTGAAATAACAGCAGGAAAATAATACGAGAGAAAGAAGAGACCTGTAGAGCTCACGGACAGAGCAGATGTTCAAAGGCGGTTGCCATGGAAACAGGGCATTCGGGCACTAAGGGTCCAAGATCAAAGTTCAGCGCAAAAACCTTCCAGTTGTGCCAGTGTGAAGTTCATATTAAGACACAAAGAAACAATAAGATTTACCTACAACGCAACTATCAACCACGACTTTACAGTAAGTTATTCCCTTTTATGTTTTTATTATTATTATTTATTTTTATTTCTTTCTACACAGCTGATTTAAAATTTTGGAGGACATCAAATCATTTTTTTTGGGGGGGGGGGGATTAAATGATATTTAATTAAATGTGATTAATTTTAATCAAATTTAATTACATTTAATTAATATAATTGGTTAAAGGACAAATATATTTAAAAAAAAATTAAAATGATTTATTTTATGAACTCTGATTTTAAATTATTTGAGAAAATTAAATGTCAATTTTAAGTCTTTTATGACGCCTGATTAAAAATACTAGAGGAAATTAAATGCCAATATTTTATGCACAAAAATAAGCAAATAAATGCATAAATAAATACATTTATTAATACATTTTAATATATATATATATATATATATATATATATATTATATATATATATATATATATATATAATTAATTTCAAAAGATGTGCCTTAGCCAATGCCATGCAGTTCACATTACTATAACACAATCTGAAAAACAATTTATTTTATGAAACCTGATTTAGAAAAATAAAGAAAATTAAATGTTTTAATAAATAAATAAATAAATTAAGTGCCTCGGCTATTAATATAAACAAATAAAAAAATACAGATTATTCGAGAACTCAAACAGCATGAAACACAAGTGATTATGTTGGGAATGAACTGAAGCTCTTAATGAACGCGTCTGAAGCTCATCAGCCTCCTCACACGACTTTAACGCTCACTAATCGTCATCTTCAATGAGCCGCTCAAAACAGAAATTGGTCATTTTTTCCTCATCATCATTTCTGTTCCTCTCATGGCGCATCATGTGAACCTGAGGAGATACAGCGGAGCCGCGAAACACAAGTGGTTAATTAATTTACCGGCCTGAAATGAGTCTCATACATAATTAATGCAGCTTTTTTAAAATGAACAAAGTGAAGTCATGGGAATCACCGTCATAAATGATGGAGGACGGCGTTTCTGGAGGGGAATGAAAGATTGGAGATTTATAAAGATTGTTTCTAATTGTCCTGACCTTTAAATCAACCACTTCAAAATGTGAGAAAATGTGAACTTGAGCTCTAGAGTGAGGCCCCAAAACTAGAAACAGAAATACTTTTATTTGAAGAGTTTGACTACTGTTTAACATATGTGACCTGTTCTGGCAACATTTTCAAAAATGAGTCATTTTTATTTACACAATCTCTACAATTTTCAAATTTCAAACTTTTTTTTGTTTTGTTTTGTTTTGTTTTTGTCTGTAGCTCAAAATTAGCCTGTGCACATTCAGACTCATTTTGCCAGTGTCGGTCACATATTTTGTTCAAGACACGCCCACCATCTGATTGACATGTAAAGTGACCAACCACAGTCCACTTTGTTTTTACTTGGCATTTAGGGGCGGGGTTTATCTGCAATACCACAAAATACATTAAAAAAATAATGCTACTGTTCAAAAAAAATTTTTTTAAGAACTAAAAATTTACAGTAAAGACATAATGTCACAATAGATTTTTTTAAGAACTAGATATTTTTCTTCATAAAGGATGCATTAAATTAATCAAAAGTGACAGTAAAGACATAATGTCACAATACCATAAAAATAAAATGCATCACCAATGTTCCCTCTAAGCTGCGCGCGTGCGCGGCCGCGCACTTCTTCCATCGCTTAGTTTTCACAAAAATATTGTGCAGCACAGAAATGTTTCTTGAGCAGCAAATCATAATATTAGAATGATTTCTGAAGATCATGTGACACTGAAGACTGCAGTAATGATGCTGAAAATTCAATTGAATTAATTACATTTTAACATATTGACATGGAAACCAGCGATTTTAAATTTTACAAATATTTCAATTTTTTTTTTTCTGAATATTTTTATCAAATAAATGCAGCTTTGGTGAGCAGAAGACACTCATTCAAATATGTATTTTGAACACTAGTGTAACTCAAAGAGTGTAGCTCAAGAATAACTAGTTTATTGCTAATAAGTGTTTTGAAACTCTTTATATTTTCCAGAGATCTGAATCTCGCTGCAGAATCCCGTTTATCAACACAACTTTGTTTCCAGCCAGAAGTGTAAAGTTGTGTAAATCCAACCAATCAGATTAGAGCTTGACTAGTCAAGAAAGTTTCAGTTGTTCAGTAAGCATCAGATGGACTAATTGGTCCCTGAGATAAACTCTTCCTCACTAAACCCCATCTTCATCTTCATCATCATCAGCAGCAGCAGCAGCGGGACTCAGTGGATTGTGGGAGTTTGATCGGTCTGATCGAGCTCTGAGTCCATGATAAGACTAACAAATTAATTTGACTGCTTGTCGATACACAAACACACACTCAGAGAGAGATCGATCACAGACTGACATCATGCTGATGTATGAGACGAGCATCATGGGAAACACACAGCCTGACTGATGAACTTCACTTCATTCATTCATGTTTCTGCTCTGTGATGTTATTACATAGAGAAAAGATCTTTCATCTAAATGTACTCGCTCCATCTCTGAAATGATTTGCTTTTCAGCTGATGTCACTTTAACAATAACCATTTACCTGTTTGCTTGTTTTAGACTAGTTAACAGTAATTTAATGCTAGTTAAATAGCTTATTACCAGTGTTAATGTAGATACTATTCATTTTTGTTAATATTTTGAATTAGATTTTATTTTAATATATTTTTAGTATATTTTATTTAAAGTTTTAGTAATTTTGTTGGGTTGTTTTGCCATTTTTAGTAGTTTTTTTTTTTTTTTTTCAAATATATCTATATAGTTTTTATTAATGTTTATTTCAGTTTTCGGTTGTGAAATAATACTTTCACAGGAATCTGATGAAATTCTAATGAAGTAATAAAATATGTTTTGTGAAATAAGATATTTTAGATCATAATTATAATAACTATGTAATGATTAAAATAAGTGCCTCAGTTGTTAGAGTCAATATGCCATGCTGTTCATATCCCAATTAAAATAATCTGAAAAAGGGTGTATTTAATGAAAATAAAACAGGGCAGAATGAGTTTCAGTGTTTCATAACGACAGAAATGCCTAGAAAATTTGTACGGAAAATACAAAACACTCTTTAAAATGTTTAACATTCAAGAAGCATTCAATAATTGAAAAAAAAAAACAAACAAAAAAAAAAACAGAACTGTATGAATTAAATAAACTCTCATAAAAAATACAAAATAAAAAACATCTTCATAACAAATAACCCTCCTTTCAACATGTCTGGCTAGTTTTAACACCAAAATTAGATAAAATATTGGATAAAATATGCATTATATTAATAAAGTAATACAAAACACAAAACATGGCATTCAAAAACTGTATTAAAAATACTGTGCATTTATTTTCTAATAATATGACACTCAAAACACAAGCGCATGGGACATAAACATTGGTTAAAATATTGTTCAATATAAAATTCTATGCATAAAACATGCATTTAATATGACACTCAAAACACGAACATATGGGACAGTATATATATATATATCTGTTGCATTTTTCCATTTCTCTGTGAAACCTCCCAAACTCAGGTCATGCAGATTTATTTATGAGCTTATTATTTATGGATATTGTATAAGAGAAGCATCTCAAAACACCCTCAACACATTCGTGTCCTCGAGAAACTTTGTTGAAGTTCACAAAGTCAAGGGTTGTGTGTGATTTGTACATTCTGAGGAGCTCATGATCATCCTGCTCTAGTGCATCTGCATTATTTATGCATACAGTCGCAATACATGCGGTTTGCGGAGAACATGACTTGTACTTTTCGGCTGTAAGTTGTGAAGGGCTTGATTTCCCAGGAGAGCCGTTTGGTCTCTGCTTCTGCGTCTGCTCGTCGAGGAAAAGGCTCGGGGAGAAATGGTTATCTGCCTCCATAAAACGAGCATATTGTTATTTTCTCTTGAAGGCTATTTAAATAGATGCCGTTTCAAAAGCATAATTATAGTGCAGTGATTGACTGATGTGCATTTCAAGCAGCTTTTTGCTCATAAAATCATTTTAGCTGCTGTTTCACAGCAGGAATAATATTTGGCCTTCGACTCGGTTCCTAAAAGTGTAAATCCAGGCTGATTAAAGTCTCTGATCGCTTTAACCTCAGGGGTGACACGAAACAAAACAAGCACTAATCTATGGAAGCACATTCCTGCTACATTACAAAAATAATAATAATAGATTTAAACATTTAAAATTTTGAAATAAGTGAAAAAGATGATAAGTACGACACATAATTATGAGGATTTTTTTAAAATGTTGACATTAAAATCATAATTACAATATAAAACAAAATTATTATGACATCTAATTCATAATTATGAGGGGAAAAGGACAATTATCATATTAAGTCATAATTATGAGATAAAAAAAAAGTCTGAATTATGACATCAGTTTGTGAAAAAAATCATACTTCATTAAATCAGGATTATGAAATAAAGTCAAAATGATGACACTAAAATGTCATAATTAAGAGATAACTCGAAATCATGACAAAACATAAAGTCTCACACATAATTCCGTCAGAATCATGCAGTATAAAGATGCCAAATTTTAAAAAGTAAAAAATTAAATCAACTTTTTATCTGATGATTTAGACATTCAGTTTGGACTAATTTATATAAAATAAGGGTAACACTATAACAAATAATAGCATTTATTTCATTTCAAGCAGCTTTTTGCTCATAAAATCATTTTAGCTGCTGTTTCACAGCAGGAATAATATTTGGCCTTCGACTCGGTTCCTAAAAGTGTAAATCCAGGCTGATTAAAGTCTCTGATCGCTTTAACCTCAGGGGTGACACGAAACAAAACAAGCACTAATCTATGGAAGCACATTCCTGCTACATTACAAAATAATAATAATAGATTTAAACATTTAAAATTTTGAAATAAAGTGAAAAAGATGATAAGTGCGACACAGTAATAATGAGATTTTTTTAAAATGTTGACATTAAAATCATAATTACAATATAAAACAAAATTATTATGACATCTAATTCATAATTATGAAAGGAAAATTACAAATATCAAATCAAGAAATAATAAATAAAAAAAAAAAAGAACTAAAACATCACATCATTAAAAAAAAAAAACTTCACTTAAATAAGTCAGAATTATGAGAATTATGAAATAAAGTCAAAATGATGACACTAAAATGTCATAATTAAGAGATAACTCGAAATCATGACAAAACATAAAGTATCACACATAATTACGTCATAATCATGAGATAAAAAGTCAAATTTTAAAAGTAAAAAATTAAATCAACTTTTTATCTGATGATTTAGACATTCAGTTTTGACTAATTTATATAAAATAATTTAAAATATATATCACATTATATAAAATAAATATATAAATATAAAATAATACAAAGATAAAAAATAATCAAATTGGTTAACTATCGTAATATGAACAATAACAGAGCAATAATGTGAAGCAATTTTGATGAAAGATTAAGATGTTTTTTTTTTTTAAACGTGCACTGACAAATCGTTCAAAATAAGAGCATAAACACTATTAAAGAAAGCAAATGCACTCAGTTCTTTATTCCTAAAGGACGTATAATGTTTGTATGCAGTTCAGTTTGTGTTTGTATCCTGCAGAACCGAGCCACTCTCCTGAACACACACTCATATCGTACACATCTTAAACATGTTACATAAGCCACACATCTGCGTTATATAACCGATATGAATAATAACACGGCGAGGTGAGGGGTACAGAAAATGCAAATAATGTCTGCAGTGACTGCTGGAGTCTGCTCCTGTAAAACACTCACATCTGAAACACTCTTCACACGAGAGACACGCTAAAAACAAATACAGATCAAATATCATACAGGTTTATAAACACTTTACAAAGGTCCCATAGTTAATGCTTAGTCAACATGAACTAACAATGATATAACATAATAACAAAATTATCATTTCAAAATCAAAAATTAATCACTATCATAATTCATAATTGTAATTATTAAAATTATAAATCATACTAAGTCAAATTTATTACATAAAATCAAAATCATAACATCGTTCAAGTCAATATTATGACAAGTCATAACTGTAAAGTATTTATGTTACAGAATAAATACTCGTGGTATATCTCAATTAACGTGACTTTATAAAACCTATATAAAAACAATTATTCCTAATTATATTTCTTATAATATTTTTTACTTTAATTGACTTAAATATTACTATAAAATGCTATTATTGTTATTAACTTATTAACTAATAATGTTATGTATAAATGTAATTATAAACACACACACACACACACACACACACACACACACACACACACACACACACACACACACACATATAAATATTTACTTTATAGTAATATTATAGTATAGTATTATAGTATAGTATAGTTATATCACTTTATTAATTATATATATTTACTTTTATAAGTATTAACTGTACTTAATTATACCACTTTTTATACCTATTCTTAACTGGTTTAATTTATTTTAAATCAATTTTTAAATTAATTTTTTTTTTAATTAAATTTACATTTAAAAAATGTTTTTACTGTTGTAATTATTTTTTAGGATTATTTTGTGTGTGTGTGTGTGTATATATATGCAATGTATTTAAGTATTTAAAAGTACTTTTTTTACATTTTACTTACTAATTTGTGTGTGTGTGTGTGTGTGTGGTGTGTGTATATGTGTTGTGTGTGTGTGTGTATATATATATAAGTCATGTTTCTTACTAATTTACTTTAATGACTTTTACATTTTACTTACTAATTTACTTTAATGACACTTTGTATATTTATATTTATATTTTAAATGATTTACTTTACCTTTATATTTAATTTTTTATTACTTTTATATATTTAAATATATTTTATATGGCCAGTTTAGCATTGGACCTTTATTGATTAGGATTTTTATGTATATGAAATAATATGTTTAAAGTTCAAATGCAATATATATCTGTATGCAATATATTTGTTTTTCTTACCAACTGAACATACTATTATTGAAAGCACAAAATGTATCTAAAAACACTGTTTGGAGAGATTCTGACAGTGATTCTGTCCTTTTGTCCTCAAGCTTTACGGCTGGTTTTATCACCGTGTTTTGTAAATGAGATACATTACAGTGTCCGTTAATATAAAGATCATGCATGCAAAATTTCATGCGAAAGGTGTGTGCATTTCATAGCTGGTTATTAAGATTTGATGGGGAAATATAAAACAGCTTCCCTGTCACCGGACCCAAGGCCCAGACTATGAATATTCACACTTTCCCAGCTTTATTAACGAGCGCCTGACCTTTATCATCTGATGGCCTCATGATGGAAAGATCAATTCTGTGTTTTAATGTCATTCAGAAGCAGAAGAATACATGCAAAAGTATTATTTACTTACAGAAATCAGGTCTAGACGTAAAGCTGGAGGGAAATACTCCTGCTGTTCAGCATTAGTTAGAACTAGTTAATGTTGCTGTGGCTTTCTGACGCTCTTCTAACGCATTAACAGGTCCTTCAAAAGCAATTACCTTTTTCATCTGAACTTTAGAATGAAATGTCAGGATCTCGTTGTACATTAGGCTAATGCACGCATATACCGCTGCCGTCATTATAATCCAATCCCTGCTCCTGATGAGAAGATATGAGTCAGAAACTTTAACCAGTTTGACCTGTGACACTCAGAGCTGTTCGTATGAGACCACTTTACATAAATAATGACATGTTGATCAGGGCACAGGCTGCAGGAGAAGGCTGGATCTGATCTGGTCCTCAGTATATATTGATTGTAGTCGAGCGCAGCCTGGTTTGCACCTTTAAATAAAAAGCATAAGTCAATTTCCTCAGCGATGCGGTAGCGGCATGAAAGTTTAATGCTGCAAACGTCCGGCACAAATACTGGTGTGTAATCTTGTGAAAATTTAATGCCAATCTCCTCCTGACAATCCAGACACAATGTGACTTTAGCCATTCGGCTTTCTGCTCACCTTCCTCACGTCCTTGAGTTTCCTTCTGCAGCAGAGAGACGCAGCAAAGGCCTTCATTCATTCATTCATTCAGATCATCAATGACAAACTACAGGTGTTTGACAGAAGATGCTGCTGATACAGAAAAAAATGCCATCAGAAACCACAAAAACTAATTAGTGATAAAAAAGTTGACATATTAAATTGTATATTACATGAAATAATATATATATATATATATATATATATATATCTTTCTTTTTTTTTTTTTTAAACATGAATATTTTTGCCTTAGATCAAAAATCTTTTCATATTTAAGAAGTGTTTCAATATTGCATCAACTACTGATGAGCACATTCATTTTTATTTGAATTATCACTTTGTAGGTTAACCATGTATTTCTATGCCTTAAAAGGCTTTCACCTAAAATATTTACTTGAAGGACCCCATAGATTTGAAAATAAATATTTTAATAATTAACTATCACATTTGTGTGTTCATGGTTCTGGACGCTGGTTATGGTCACATGACATGCCGGTAAACAAATAAAATATTTAATTTCTTTAGTAAGTGTTTTATTTTGATTTGACTTATTTTAATTTAACATTTTAATTTCCATTAAACTCATAAACCCCATTCAGTTCCTTCACAAACCCCTGTTTGGGAAACCTTGAAGTAATATAATGTTTAATGCAATTCATGTTGTTTATAACAAGGAATATATATTTTCTTACTCTTTCTGTGAGACTGATGAAGAGCTGTGTATCTGTCCGGTCTGCACTCACACACTCTGTGGATCATTCATGAGGAAATCACGAGTCCCTGTAAATCAGCCCATAAACTCGCCTGACCTCGTCCCAATCATCTCCTCTGTCCTCTCAAGGTCACAAACTCCTCCTTCATTACAGTCTGTGTGAGCTGGGTCACTGATAAAAACACAACAAGTTTAGAGCGAGAAACAACTGTGACACTGTGAGATCATCTGCTGAGGAGATTCCAGTGATGCTGACCTGTTCCTACGCAGTCGCTGTAGTAGTCTAGGTGCTTGTTTTGGCACTGCTATGTGTTCTGGGAGGTTGCTAGTGTTTTAGTGCATCAGTACTGTAGTGGTTGACCGATGTATCGGTTTTGCCGATTAATCGGCACCGATAGTCAGGGGGGGATTTAACCGATAAGCAAGATAAAGCGTCCGATTAGGCCCCGGGGAATCAAGAGGGCCCATCTGATATTGGCAAAACATATTTGGCAAATGCTTTAGTGTGTATTTGTTTCATGGAGAGCCTCAAATGTTCACTCACCGCTCAAAATGCAGAGTTTTTGTCAGGTACTTAGTTCTGCGAACTCAAAAATACTCCCAATATAAAAACTTCAAAACATAAAACATCATTAATTAACAGTACAGACAGCTTCATTGTTTGATGGAACATGGTCCACAATGAACTGAAATGAATGACAGTTTTTTGTGATTATAAAGGGAGCGCTCTTTGAACACTTTCTATGCTGTATACTGTCTGAGTGTCTCAGAACGGATATACTAACCTCAGAGAAGAAAGAGTCATGTTTCGTTTCAAGATTGTATTTGTCTTGATGTTTCAAAATTACAATTATATGAATATATTTCTATATTATTAATTTGCAAAATATGGTTCAGTACTGTTTTCTTAAAAACAGTAAAGCACTATTGTATTTTTTTGTTCAGTATGCATTTTTAAAATCTCTCAGTCGATTAATTGGTTTTGGTCAGTGTGGTCCAACGTAGGTATCAGTATCGGTAAAATCCACTATCGTCGACCTTTATTTAACATCACTAATACACATAACACTAAGTAGGGTTAATCCAGTCATATATGAGCACAGTGTTCAGTCCAACACACACTTTCTTCACTAAGCGGTCATTCTGGGTAATCTCAGCAGCTCGTTTGTGGTAATGGTGTCATCAGTCATGGAAGTCTTTCCGCTCACGTATAGAGCCAGACGAGAAGGTTGTGGGGCCGTCTTAATTGTCTTAATGTGCCAGTGACTGACCTGCTATGATACGGAGCGGGTGAAGCAAGGTAAAGGCCGCAGTTATGACACAGCACTCTGCAGCCATTCATCATGTTAGACACAGATGCGTCCCCGTCCTCAGATCACACCGACAGGAGTGACGCTGATCCGTCCTGATGGATGTTTGTCCCCTACATCACGGACGCAGGTCTTTCCACAAGCCGAAGACGCCTGTGTCCAAACATAAAGACAAAAGACAAGGAGATTTGTGCACTTAAAGGAGCAACACAACCAAACAATCACAATTCTGTCACTGTCATTCATTCCCTTTGTGAAACATAAAAGCAGACGTTTAGTAGAATGTTCAAACTGTTCTTTTATATAAAAGTCCTGTAGATGAAACAGCAAAGCATGCTGGCAGCATTATCAAAGATCATGGGTTTAATTCCCAGTGAATGCATGAACTTATAACATATATACATTGAATGCAATGCAAGTCGCTTTGGATAAAAGCCAAATACATGAATGCAAATATAAAATGCAATGAGAACAAATATTGTTAAGCGCTTTAAAAATACCATACTAATCCTCTGCAGTGAATGGGTGCCGTCAGAATGAGAGTCCAAACAGCTGATAAAAACATCACAATAATCCACAAGTAATCCACAGCACTCCAGTCCATCAGTTAACATCTGGAGAAGACAAAAGATGAAACACATCCAGCATTAAGACATTTTGACTTCAAACTGTTAAATATTCATCAAAAAGTAATAACATTAATTATAATTATTATTAATGTAAAAAATCACCCTCTGGTAAAGCATGTCTATATTAAACATTACTTTTAAAATACGAATCAATTGACATTTAATTATTTAATTTCTTATTTAATATTAAATTACTAATATGTTGTAATATTAAAATATCATTGATTGTTAATTAATAATACTACTACATAATACTATTAATGTTTTTTATATATTATTCATCATTATTAATTATTTAATTATGAATTATGATGTTTGTAGATTGATGTAATGGAATGTTTCTTTAACATTCCTATAATCAACAATAAATGGAAGCAGCTTTTTGCAATGCATTCTGGGATTACCTTTCCTTGAAAGAGACTGTACCTTTAATGCTTTAAAACATATAACAAATTAGTCACTAGTCATCATCATACAGTAATAGTATGATTGCTAGAGAAAGAATGCGGAGTGGCCCAGATTATTTTATATTTTAAAAATCTGATCATAAAAACAATAAAAGAAGCCGGAGAAAACTAAACGGAGAGAAAATGAATTTGGCTGCTGTTTAGGAGACAGTTGAGATTTCAAAGAGAAAATCTCTTTACATCAGTAAAGCACAAGACAGTCTCAAGCATGAGTTCCTGCAGTCGCTTGCTTTATTCTTTACGTCTCACTCACTTTTCTTGCGTCAAAATTTGTGCCAATCTCTCGTCATTATTCAGAAACATGAATAATATTTTAAACTGTAACTTTAAAAATGAATTTGCATGAAATGTAACTTAAGGAAGCATTTGAGGGTTATTAATGTTCATAAATCAGCTCTGGTCAAGTTTAATAAACATAACTTGATTATATTAAAGCAAATCATGAGCAGGATGTGAATAAAGAGCTAAAGCACAGAGACAGACTGAATTCCTTACATGAGGGTGTTGACATGAAGATCACATTTTAGCATCCTTTGTTCAGATCTCTCTTTTATACATGCACTAGCTGCTCTGATAGAATAATAATAGCGGAATGACATGCAGGTTATGTGATGGAGTGAAGGAGTAACACGGGCTGATGTGTGAGAGTGAGTCATAATGGGTATTTATAGCTCTCTGTGAGGTTCTGACCGACTCTGAACCTCAGACTCTTCTGCATCAGTGAATCTGGAGCATCACAGACATCTGACGCACTGTAGAAACTCATACTTACAGAAAACTTTGCATACTTATAGAAAACTCTGCATACTTACAGAAAACTTTGCATACTTACAGAAAACTCTGCATACTTACAGAAAACTCTGCATACTTACAGAAAACTTTGCATACTTATAGAAAACTCTGCATACTTACAGAAAACTTTGCATACTTACAGAAAACTCTGCATACTTACAGAAAACTCTGCATACTTACAGAAAACTTTGCATACTTACAGAAAACTCTGCATACTTATAGAAAACTCTGCATACTTACAGAAAACTTTGCATACTTAAAGAAAACTCTGCATACTTATAGAAAACTGCATACTTTTACAGAAAACTTTGCATACTTACAGAAAAACTCTACATACTTACAGAAAACTTTGCATACTTATAGAAACTCTGCATACTTACAGAAAACTCTGCATACTTATAGAACAACTCTGCATACTTACAGAAAACTTTGCATACTTATAGAAAACTCTGCATACTTACAGAAAACTTTGCATACTTACAGAAAACTCTGCATACTTAAAGAAAACTGCATACTTACAGAAAACTTTGCATACTTACAGAAAACTCAACATACTTACAGAAAACTTTGCATACTTACAGAAAACTCTACATACTTACAGAAAACTCTGCATACTTATAGAAAACTCTGCATACTTATAGAAAACTTTGCATACTTACAGAAAACTCTGCATACTTATAGAAAACTTTGCATACTTATAGAAAACTCTACATACAGAAAACTCTGCATACTTATAGAAAACTTTGCATACTTACAGAAAACTCTGCATACTTATAGAAAACTTTGCATACTTATAGAAAACTCTGCATTCTTACAGAAAACTTTGCATACTTACAGAAAACTCTGCATACTTAAAGAAAACTGCATACTTACAGAAAACTTTGCATACTTACAGAAAACTCTACATACTTACAGAAAACTCTGCATACTTACAGAAAACTCTGCATACTTACAGAAAACTCTGCATACTTACAGAAAACTCTGCATACTTACAGAAAACTGCATACTTATAGAAAACTCTGCATACTTATAGAAAACTGCATACTTACAGAAAACTGAATTATTACAGAAAACTCTACATACTTATAGAAAACTGCATACTTACAGGAAACTGAATTATTACAGAAAACTCTACATACTTATAGAAAACTGCATACTTATAAAAAACTCTGCATACTTTTAGATGCACATTTATAACTCTGCATAGAAATACACAGCACTGAGCAGTAAGTGATTAAATGTAATCTGGATTATGTAATCATATTTCTAGTATTTGTAATATTATTTAATATTGTAATATATTACACTTTAAAGTGCTTGTAATCAGATTTCAGTTGCTTTATTATGGATTACATGATTACAAATTATTCACACATTGGCAGTATATTATTTGTAATTTACTGATTCTCCCTCTTTTATTCTCTATTATTTTAATTTCCAATAAAACTCTACTGAGTGTCATATTGAATACAGTGAATATTTACAATATAGAATGGTCATGTAAATGTCATGCAAATTAATTTGTGATCCATGCTTCTGAATTTTGGGACAAATGCACCTCTCGGTCAATTATACAAGACATATAATTAAGAACTTGCACAAATATTTCCCCGTGATTTAAAGTTAATATTTCAATATTTCAACACCATATCCAAATGTTCTCTGATGCCGGTTAATGATCACATTGAAATGCAGGTAAACAAATAAAATGTTTCAAATGTAAACATTTAATTTGATTTCACATTTTTAATCATTAGCATCATAACCATAACCATCTCCATCACTAACACAAACCCCACATTAATCTTAAAAGTCATCATTTTTAATGCATATTGATAAAGAAAGGAATATATTTGATTTCTCTTTGTTTTTTTAATAAGAAACCCACTCAAAGCAAAATATGTAATCTTAAAAGTCATCCAAAAGTAGTCAGAATGCATTACCTAATGAGCAATCTAGAATACATTACTGATTTTGATTATGTCATTTGTAATCGGTAACAGACTACAATTTGTAAGTAATCTACCCAACAGTGGAAATAGAACATATAATATTTAAGTCTGATACTCAATTAATGATACTCACTCAAGTCTCCAGATCTAAAAAAGACACTAAAAAAAACTTACTTCAAATATCAAAAATTCCATTGCTTTCAAAAGAAAACACTTTTATTAATCATCTTCTTCCTTCATAAAGCAGTGGCTGATTCTGTGAGTATGTAAGTGTTTCAGAAAATAAGCATTTCCCAATTATGCATTCCCAGATCAATTAAAGTGCCAGGTTTGATTTTATTGGGATGCATTAGCATGTCAGGCGTGCTCTGGATAAATCAGTGTCAGCGTCGAGCTGATGCTGCACATTATATTGTCATAGTGTCAGATTGAAGAATAATGCAGCTTAGAGAGGAACGCTTTCGCTCCAGAAACACATGCTAAAACCCTTCGTTCTGAGTAAGAAAACACACGACCGAGACCCGTTCACTTATTCTCTTTCTCTCAAGTTTCAGAAATGGCAGCGAATTAAATTTTTACTGGATTCTATTCAGCGGGGAAACCCTGAGAAACTCTGGCTGATGCACCTGAAGGAGGCTCAGGAAACCCATTATTAAACATTCGCCCTTGAAATTGCCCTGTTGACTTTCTAGTGTGAGTTTTTATTGCACGGCAGATGCATTACAGTAATAATTCACCCTACAGTGATCGTTCACTCTTGCATTGTTCCAAACGTATATTGATATGCACGGCCCTACTGCATACTGTATGCATAGTATGGAAGTATGTTATTATGAACGCAGCATTAATTAACACACCTCATTAGTACAGTCTCCATAGCACAGTCTCCATTCCCAATACCTCAACACTACCCACAACACTCTCAACATTACATCAAAAACACATTCATTCTGTATGCAGTATGTAAGGATAGCCAGATGATCCACTAGATTATTTTAAGGCAACATTTCATATTTAGTTAAACTATTATTAAAATATTTAAAACTAAAACCATAAAAAATGTTCATTACTTGATATCTCTGTTGGGGAAGTTACTATAAAAAAAGTAATTCATTACTAGCTACATTGTATTTAGTGTGTATTTAGGTTACTGTACTAATTACTCTCTCTCTCTCTCTAAAACAGTATTGCATTACTTATTGTTAATTCATTTCTAAATCCCTTATTAACCTCAGTACAAGGATAAAGATAAATGATACAAGGATAGATATGAAACTACTTTTAAATTCTTTAATTAAATTAATTATGCTTTTAATTCTTTTAAATAAATAATATAAAACTGCATAAACTATTCTTTAACTGACCAAAGTATTTAAAGAGAGAAGGTTACATTAAAAACATATTTTAACATTATGATTAGCCATTAAATTTTGATGTTAAATCCACTATTTCTTTATATAGAATTGTTCTAGAGTCTATTCAGCATTTAATGCAATTCTAAAATATCTGTAATTAAATTGAAATTGAGAGTAATCCCTTTCCTTACATTATCAAGGCAAAGTAATTAAATTACAGTAATAAATTACTTAGTAATGCATTAAAATGCTGTTAAAATAAAATTTAACTGAAATGAAATAAAATATATGTATAAAGAATAATTTTGATTTTGGTTAACTTGATGTACTAAAATAACTAAAACTAAAAGTGAAATAAAAATTTACAAAAACTATACAAACTATAAAGTTAATATATAAATTATACAGACATATTTGGGGAAAAAACTAATATAAATTATAAAAATAGACAAAATTATTAAACTAAATTAAAATCAAAACAAAATATAAAAGTAAAAACTAATTCAAAATATGAATAAAATCTATAACATATCTCAGTGATACGTTTTGTTTTGTTTCAGTTAAAAATTCTTCCGGTTTGTTTTGGTTTTAACTATAAATCAATCATCCTGAGAAAAACAAATAAGTGAACACAAACTAACAAAAGTTCTTCAAGTAACAAAAACACTTTTTTTCCCCCGTTTTAGTTTTGGTTTTAACTATAACTGCCCTGGCCACAAAACTAGATTTCCCTAAAATCTGATGTGATTTCAGAGCAGAGCTCCTAAATTAGCAGCAGAAGCGTATGTGCAGATTAATTAAGATGCATATTAATCATGTGAAATGAACCTGACTGTATGTCCACAGGGAGAGCTGAGGATCGACTGAGATGATGTAACTTCACACAGTAAAGCAGATTTTCCAGCAGCTCGCCGGATACGAATGAAGTATATCTCACTAATGAGCCGCTGGCAGAGAATACAGAGCACTTCCTGCGGCGAGAGGAAACACTCATCGCTCTCATGAATGCAGGACAGATGCCTTTGTTCCTAAACAGCAGAAGAACCAAAGATGAGAGTCAAATGTGTCTGAAAGATTGTGGTGCAACTGTATGTTCACATACAGAAGCCAAAAACTGATCATTACATTGAAAGAGAGTGAATATTGTTAAATAATCTCTAGATCAGTACAAACAAGGCTTGTAAAGATGACTTAAAATAAGAAAAACAAACTTTAAAACAAGCTAAAACAGAAATAAAAATCAAGATATAAGCTGACATTTAATATGTTTTTCAGTTTGAATTTATCTCAAAAATTGTCATTTTTATTGATCAAACAGGAAGTGAGATTTCTAGACCAGGAACATTTATGGAAATTAAGAAAATCTTAATCTTTAAGTCAGAAATGTTTCTAATGAATATACATTTTTCTAGTTACGTCAAGCTCTAAAATATTCTATTGTGTAGAAATAACGTAGAGATTGCACCAAAGACATTTATAATGTTACAAAATAATTTTATTTCAAATGAATGCTGTTCTTTTGAACTTTCTATTCATCTGTGAATCCTGAAAAATAAAATGTATCACAGTTTCCAAACAAATATTGTGGAGCACAACTGTTTTCAACATTGATAATAATCAGAAATTAATAAAATCAGCATATTAGAATGATTTCTGAAGGATCATGTGACACTGAAGACTGGAGTAATGATGCTGAAAATGTAGTTTTGATCACAGAAATAAATTACAGTTTAACTTTTATTCACATAGAAAACAGTTATTTTACAATGTAATAATATTTCACAATTTTTACAGCATTTTTGAATAAATAAATGCCGCTTTGGTGAGCAGAAGAGACTTGATATCCCACAGATTCAGATGACTGTGTGTGTTCAAATGAATGTGAACAAAATTAGAATGTATTGACCTGGAAGCCACGACAGAGAAAAGAAAAAACTCCAGCTTCCATCAAACCAAGCCTACAGAAGAACGCTGACCTCTGACTGTTAAAGGCCAGTTTTCTGCTTCGGTCACAGTTTTAAACACGAGTTTGTGAAAGGTCAGCCAGAACAAAGAGCAGACCAGATGAAAATAACAGATTTTTAGTAGAAACCTGTGCTTGAGAGAGAAAAGATGTGGATGTGAGGCTCAGCGTGTGATGTGTTATGAATCTGATTGGATATTATTCATGCATATTAATTAGTTTGTATGATATTAGGCAGTGCAAGGCAGAGTCATACAAAAAAAAAAAAATTCATCACAAACAGTTAAAAACAAATGACAATCATTTCCAAAACCATACCCTAATAAAAAACACTAACAATAAAAAAAAATAAATCCGCTCTTATGACATATTTAATCATTTGAGGATGAGGAAATCAACAGCAGTCAGTGTTAAAGACAAATGGCCATCAGGTCCAAAACCTGACCTGAATCTAACACATGAACATTTAAATATCTTATATCCCCTCATTTGAGGATGAGGAAATCAAACCAATAACCCTGCAACAAATATTCTTTCATTAACGTTAACAGAATGCTCGTTCTCAAGCACAAAAACAGTATTCATACATTGTTTATGGAATGTTTTTATGAATCTTTTCAGTTATAATATCAGTTAATGTTTTTTAAATGTTACTTTTTTAGAATGTTCAGAGAAGCCTCAAAGTAACATTCCCAGAATGTTTGCTAAATGAGAAAATGGAATGTTCCCTAAACATTCGTTTAACCAGGAATAAAGCAAAAAAAAAAAAAAAAAAGCTGTGAGGAAGATATTTCAATAACACATTAAAAACACAAAGAGAACATCCATAAAAAAATTAGAAGAAAATGAGATAATTAAAAAACATTAAAACAAAGGAATGTAAAACTAGCACTACAATACAAACAGAAGAAAAGAGAGCTCTTCTGAAAGGGAATGAGACTCTTAAAAGACATTAGGATAACGAGATGTAATCAGAGGCTGTTTGAATGTGCAGCTGGAGGTCAGAGTCAGTCATTTTGTGCTTATAATAAACCAGTGGCCTGCGTGTGACACAGTCATATCATCAAAAGCACATCTCTAATTCATACACACTACACCGCATGACCTCAGCATCTCATTGATATGAATGAATCACGCTTAATAATGTAACTCTACATCATAGACGGTGTTGATGCCCGCTGTGAATGCATGAGTTTCAGATGATTTCAGCAAATCAGAATTATGAGATAAAGTGTCACAATTACGACAAGTCAGAAATGATGACAAAGTCTTAAATATGAGTTAAAAAGTCAAAATTATGACATGTCAAAATAATGTCATAATTATGAGATAAATTGAAATTATGACACCAAGTAATATTTATATTGCTGTATCACAAGCTGAAATTATGACAGTCATAATGAGACAAAAAGTCATAATTATGACATAAAAATGACAGTCATAATGAGACAAAAAGTCATAATTATGACATAAAAAGTCATAATTATGAGATTAAAAGTTTTAATAACAAACAATTATGAGGAAAAGTCAGAAAATGTAATCTAAGTTATAATTATGAGATAAATCGAAATTATGACATTAAGTTATAATTTTAACATAAGTCACAATTATGAGATTAAAAGGTCATTACTATGACATAAAAATATGAAATACTGAATTATGAAGTCATAATGAGACAAAATAAAACAATTATGAGATAAAAGTCAAAATTATGACATTCAATTATGACATACTAAGTCATAATTATAAAATGACATTTTGACAGTCATCAAGTCATAATTTTAACAAAAATTCATAATTATATTGCTGTATGACACATGGAAGTTATGACAGTCATAATGAGACAAAGTCATAATTATGAGGACAAGTCAAAAAATGACATCTAAGTTATAATTATGAGATAAATTGAAATTATGATATTGAGTTATAATTTTAACATAAGTCATAATTATCAGATTAAAAGGTCATTACAATGACATGAAAAAATATGAAATACTGAGTGATAATTATGAGATAAAGTCACAATTACATCATAAGTCACAATGATGGCTAAGTCATAATGAGACAAAATAAATCATAATTATGAGATAAAAAGACAAAATTGTGACATTCAATTATGACATATTAAGTCATAATTATAAAATGAAATTTATAAACAATTTAATTAAATTAAAAAGTCATTATTAAGAAATGTTGAAATTATGAAACACTAAGCCATAAGACTAAAAATCATAATTATGAGATAAAAAGTCATAATTACAACATACTAAGTCATAAATATGACAAAAATATTATGACAGTAAGTAAATTAATAAAAAGTCAATTATGATTTTGAAAATCATAATTAAAACATAAGTCATGTGTTCCTGTGGCTCAGTGGTAGCGCATTGCATTAGCAGTGTAAAAGGTTGTGGGTTTGATTCCCAGGGAACACGTTAGGTTTAAAAAAAAAAAAAAAAAAAAAAAAATTATGAGATAAAAAGTCAAATCTGAATGCACTGTAAGTCGCTTTTGATAAAAGTGTCTGCTAAATGCATAAATGTAAGTCATAATTGTGGGGTAAAAAGTCTAAATTATGACATCTAAGTCTTAATTATGAGATAAAAAGTCAAAATTGTTATGTAAAAGGTAGAAAATAGCAGCATAAAAGATTTTGACATTTTACAATGTATTTACTTTTTATAGCCTCAGAGTCTCTAATACAAACTACATCTTCAACATTCAGAGAAACCGGATCATAGTGCTTCGTGTTGAGCTGTCAAAGCCAAACTCATGCATAGTAATGAGGTTCACAGAATGATGCATGATGGGAATTTTCCTTCAATTTGCCTTTTGCTAAATAGAGCTGTCAGTCTTTCAGCTGTGTTCGGGAAGGTAGTTAAAGTGCTCCTGGACCACCAGAAAAACAAGACATAATATAAACAGCTCATTATAACAAATCATACTTGTATTTGACATATTAATTGTCCAGGAACAAAAAGAAATCAAAATTTCCATAGAAGTGTTCACTGCACTATGCAAAATACAGAACTTAAAACTTCCTCCACAGCTGGGTTTCTCAAACTGGGGTTTGTGAATTGATGAAAAGACAAAATTAAATAAATCATAAATATATATATATATATATATAATAGATCTATATATCTAATATTATATATATAATTTTAAAAAACATCCAAATATGTTTATACCAAAAATAAAATAAACAAAAATAAATCAAAATTTCCATTATAAAAATAACAAACAAAAATAAAAAAAAAATAACATAAAACAGTGCACTGCACTATGCAAAATACAGAACTTAAAACTTCCTCCATAGCTGGGTTTTCTCAACCTGGGGTTTGTGAATTGATGAAAATCACAAAATTAATAATAAATCATCATATATATATATATATATATATACATAAATATAAATAAATAATTTTAAAACTTTCAAAATATGTTTATACCAAGGGATAAAATATAAATATAATGATAATGATAATGTGATGACTAAATAATAATTATTATAAAATTACTTAATTATAAGAGTATTCAAATAAATAAAGAAAGAAATGCATTAAAATAAATAGAATTTTAAATGTAAACGAATTAAATTACATGCATTTAAAAATGAATCATATGCATTTAAAAAATACATTTAAATGCACTTGAAAATAAATGTAAATGGATTTAAATAAATAAATAAATGTGTTTAAATATATAAATATATTCAGATGCATATAAATAAATGCAAATGCAAATAAATATATTCAATCATTTAAATGCAAATTAAACAAACAAACAAAAAACATATCACACAAAAAAAATAAACTAACAAAAAGACATCCGCGATTGATGCTAATAAAGAAATCAAAAACAAAAGAGTTAATACTGGGGTCTAATGCATAGTATACAGTAAGGAGGAAAGAAAATCATTTCACTTGCATAAAATGAGTGCACACTTATTTCTGTCAGACATGAGACGAAAAAGTGTTCAAAAACATATAATTCTTATAATATTGCTACTCCTGACCTCGGCCATTCAGGATCATGTACACATGATATAGATGCATCAGTCTCATATTATTCTGTTATGTGAGGATGCATTTCTCTCATCCTGCAGGTTCACGGGGTCTGACTGTGTTTGTAACGCTTTAGATGAAAGAGGCTTTGTCTAAATCCAGTGGCATTCAGCTCGTCCCCGCCTGACCCTGCGTGTGTAATTTCCTTCACAATGCGTCTCTGTGGACAGATGAAGCGTTTAATGAAGACGCATTGACTCATGAAGCAGGTCAGAGATCAGCAGAGACGTGATCATGTGCAGCGTTCAGAAGATCAGAGCTACCGACATCAGTAAGATATATGAATCACGAAGCTTATATTTCTAGTCTGAAGTCAACAGTAAAGAGAAGAGATTGAGTTCCTACATCAAACACTCATTCAACATCGACATGGATTTCTTCAAAACACATAAATCAAGTCTGAACTGATCCCGAACATCCCAAACTAGAACTAATGAATAATAAAAATTAATAATGACAAATTACATATTATATTTTAATAAGCTAATAACTATGTGTCCTGAGTTGAATCATAGAATTAAATTAAATTAAATTAAATTAAATTAAATTAAATTAAATTAAATTAAATTAAATTAAATTAAATTAAATTAAATTAAATTAAATTAAATTTTAAAATAAAATACCATAAGATTAAAATAAATATAATGTAGAGATTTTAGAACACATTCTAGTTTTCATGGTATGGAATAGAGTAGCTCAGACAAAATAAATAAACAAATAAATCAATCTTCTTTTTCATGTTGTTCTTAGACCTTTTAATTATAAATCACAATCTAAATTCCATTTATAGAATAGGGGAGCTTAGATGAATACAATAATTAAGTAAAAAGTAAAAAAAAAAAAAAAATGTATATAAAGTTATAGAAAATATAATTTTAAGAATTTTATAATTAATCCATTCTAACACTTTAAACTATAAATCCCAGTCATTTTACAGAATCGATCAGGTTTGACAAATAAAATTATTTAAATAAATAAGTAAATGAATTATTTAAATAAATAAATACATTCATTAGTAAAAATAAATAAAATGTGAATTTACTATGTAAATTTTAACTATAAAAAGTACTTATTAAAAAAAAAGTTAAATAAATACATAAAACATTTCTGGTGCTTTTTTGTCTTTTTATAGAGATTTTACCTATAAATCACCATTTAATTTTTAATTCACATGAGGAAGTGTTAATGAAGAAGGTCGTAAACATTTTTAGCACCAGTTCATTAAAAAAAATTGACTGCATCTCATGTGTTTCCATGCTGACTAGAGAAATCCATAATTTTCTGACCTTTATAAATCCAGATGTCTCATTAAGAGTATCTTCTACTTTTCCACTGGGAACTTTGATATAACAGAAAAGCACTTTATATCTGAAATCAAATCCAAAAACCACATGAGATGCACTGGTTTCTTCCCCTAACATTTATAACACATAGATAAGAAAGTTATTTTTTAGTGTGATGATGATCAGCGCTGATCTATGATTTAAAAAGCTTCTTCTGAGAAGTTTAATTAGCATTTAAAACAGGTATCAAATCAAGGTTCAGCCCAGCAGTGATCTGATGTCTCATCTTCCACACAATGTTCAGATGAACTGTGAAACAAACTGCAGTGAACTCCAGCGGATGCATTACAGCAGTGAAAAGCAGCAGAATAATGAGAGGTAACCCTGAGAGCCAGCATGAGAAGACACTGCGGCTCAAAGCATTATTGAACCCAGAAACTGAAATAAAAGCGATTTCTTCTGAGAGGATGCAATGAAAAGCACCGGCCAGTCGTATGACGTCATGTGAGATCTGAGGCCTTATTAAATCATAGACAAAAGCAAACCGATTTCAAAATAAGGAGAATAAAGGCCTTATAAAACACGTTCTGCCATCGCTGACCTTTCGTAGGAGCTTTATCAGTTTAATAGACATGAACTCAATGAACGGACGGAAGAAAGATCCACAGGGTTTTACTGTTTTACTGAAGTCCTTTCATCTCATGTGAACGTTTAAAAAAAAAAATTGTTTTCCACATAGTTTAATAAATATATAAACAAATTTAAAAAAGTATATATACACATAAGTTCTATATTTAAAAAAGGAAAAAAAAAAAAATCTTAAATTAAAAATGCAAATGTCTAATTGCATTCCGTTTAATAAATATAAAAACAAAATAAAAAATAAAATAATACTTAAACATTCATTTTAAATATTTTTTCTAAATGTGGATATAAATATATTAAACATAACTTTACAAATTGAAGCACTTGGGAATTAGTCAAATTAAAGCAAGCAAGCAAGAAAGATGCATATAAATTAAAAAATTAATTTAAATATTATTTGCATGCATCATTTAAATATGAATTAGTGATGCCTCTCATTTGGATTTTTTATTAAAGTTCTGATCATTCAGATTTGCATTGATGGTTTATTATATTAAGATTTATATATTTTTAAATATTCATTATTGAATAAATGTTATTTGATACTGAAATACATTACAGAGTGAATGATTCCGGTATCAGTATCCTTCAGCACTATGATGATGGATTTAGTAAGATCTCCGCCCATATGAATCAGAATAAACAGTGTGAAGGGTGTGGCCTTCATCATCATTATCATCATCATTGTCAGTACCTTCTTTATATGGATATATCGCAAAGCACATATATAATCAGGAGAGAGAGAATCATAAAGACGGTCACAGAATTAACTGCGTGGCTGTTTAATGATCAATAATGTGAATGTGTAACACATAGAGACGCAGCCGTGCGTCAGTCCTGCATCAGACTACAGAGGAGTGCATTATTAATGAGGATTGATGGAGGCTGTTTGTCAAACATAAACCCTGATCTGAACACCGCTGACCTTCAGCACAAATCGACCCGTAGGGATCCTGTCTGATAGAAGCCGCCACCGGCTAACATAGAAATTATGTGGATATAAGTGAAATCCTGCTGGAAGAGACACAGATATCACTGGAGGGAACTTTGATCTGATATTATTAGTGCAACCCAAAAGTTTGGGCTAGGATTTTTTTTTTGACCTTCTGTTCACCAAGGCTGCATTTATTTGATCAAAAATACATTAAAAAAAATATAATAATATTACAATTTCAAATAGCTGCTTTCTATGTGAATATCTGTTAAACTGTAATTTATTTCTGTGATGTGCAGCTGTATTTTCAGTGATATATTTTATTCAGCGGGATCATTACTCAGTGATATATTTTAAAAATTTTTATCAGGATTTGCACAGATGAATAGAAAACAGTTCAAAATATTTTTGAACAGCATTTTATTACATATACAGTACATACATACAGAGAATTGATTATAAAAGTCTTTAATGGCACTTTTGATCAATTTAATGCATCCTTTAGTCAAGTCAAGTCAAGTCTGCTTTATTGTCAATTCTTCCACATGTACAGTACATACATACAGAGAATTGAAACTGCGTTACTCTCAGACAAATGGTGCATACAGATAACACTAACAGTAGAGCCTAAAAATTCAGATAGATACAAATCAAATATAAAATATAAAATACAACTATACAAAAAAGGGCATGTAAAAAAATAATAAAATAAAAATAAAGTTAAATAAAGCAGCGCAAGGCACATGGCAGATAGAGTGCAAACCAGTGAAGTGAACAAACAGTACAGATAAGATTGTGGTGCAAAAAAGCTTAAGTAACAAAGGGCTCAGAGAGCAGTTCTTTTATTTAACTGACTGAAGAGGTAGTAGAATGACGTCAGTTCTATGCTGAATGAGGTAGTGAGCAGACCAATGCTGCACAAAGTGACTGGTCCTGGACCTGGGATGCATGTCACCATACTGGACCTGGGGATGTGGTACCTGGGGGGGGGGGGGGGGGGGGGTCATAGTTTCAGTGGGTGCCTGGGGCAGAGAAGAGGGCGGGGCTGGGGCAGCAGAGTTCGGGAGCGAGGAGTCGAGTTTCAGCTGAAGGGTCTTCCTACCATACCACACCACACTTCACCTTGTGGACAGCAGTGATGCAGCTAGTCAGGGATGCTCTCAATGGTGCCTCTGTAGAAGGTGCACATGAATGGGGGCCGGAGCTCTAGCTCTTCTCAGTTTGGGGAGGAAGTAGAGCGTACGTCTGCTGTGCTTTCTTGGCCAGTGCTTGCGGTGTTGTCGGCCAGAGAGGTCCTCCTGTGATGTGCACACCCAGGAAACCTTGGTGCTGCTAACTCTCTCCACAGTCGCACCGTTGATGGTCAGAGGAGCATACTGAGTGTTGCACTCTCCTGAAGTCAACAACAATCTCCCTTCGTCTTCTCCACATTTCAGAGAGAGATTGTTGTCACTGCACCATCTTGGTTTTTTAACGGCCATGGCGGCTCACCTTGCTCCTGTAGTTTGTCTCATCTCTTTTGCTAAGGAGACCCACCACAGTCGTGTCATCCAACTTAATGAAGAGGTTGGAGTTTGTGTGACGGTGTGCAGTGGTCGTGTGGTCAGCAGAGTGAAAGAGGAGGGGGTTCAGCACACATCCTTGGGGGGCCCCAGTGTTCAATGTGACGGTGCTGGATGTGTTGCTGGCCGACCCCTTACTCCCGGTCCTGAGTCTTCCTGTCAGAAAGTCCAACAGCTAGTTGCACAGCGAAAGTTGAAATGAGTCCCCAGCTGGACAAGTTTTTGTGAGTCATGAGCTGTTGAGGGATGATTGTGTTTAATGCTGAACTGAAGTCTATGAACAGCATTCTGACGTATGAGTCTTTTTTTTCTAAATTTGTGAGTGCTGAGTGGAGGGCAGTTGCGATGGCATCATCGGTCGAGTGGTTGGACCGATATGCAAACTGGAAGGGGTTCTGGGAGTAGGGAGGGCAGACTTGATATGGTGCATGAGTAGCCGTTCGAAACACTTCATGAGAATAGGAGTAAGTGCAACATGATGGTAGTCATTGAAGCAGGATGGAGACGATTTCTTCGGGACTGGACACAGTCTTTAAGATTTCTCCTGCTCCAGCGTTGTGAACGGCGGAGGGCAGAAGGCCTCTAGAATGACCGGATGTACAGCCGAAAACGAACCTTAGGCAGGTAATCAGGATGAGGATGCAAAATCACTTTCACGCTCCCTGGGGCAAAGTCTAAGCATGATGGTGAGATAGACAGAGCCTGCATATCCCCAATTCTCTTCAAAGAAGGTATTGCCATTATAAAAAAAACATTTTTAGAGTCAGAAGTCTATCAGACGCTAATTCATAAAGGTTCAAAGGGGGGTTCCTTCAACCAGACCCTTCGAGAACTATAGCTAAGTCCCAAGAAGGCATCTTGGTTTTTTACTGTAGGCCTCAGTCGTCTGGTGCCCCACAAAGGACAGCTGAGAGAGCAGAGTGGTGTCTCCGAGTGGCATCCCATCAATCAAGTCGTGGTGGCAAGCCAGAAAGAGCGGCCACATAAACCTTAAGAGTAGCAGGGCATGTGCCTGTTGACAATTTCTCTATGCATGAAGTCCAGAAACTGAAGCAATATGGCAGTTGATGGATCTACATTGTGTACCACACACCACCTGTCAAAGGACACCCCGTTTACTGGCATAACTCTGTCTGGTGGAGGAAGCCCTAGCACTAAGAATGGTATCAAATAACACCCGGCGAAAAGCCCTGTGCTCCATCAGTTTGGTACCCTTCAGGGGCCAAACATGAAGATTGCACAGGTCGGGCCTGGGATGGAATATCGTGCCCCCTGCCTGAGACAGAAGGTCCCTCCTCTCCGGAATCGCACATGGCGAGCCGTCAAGGAGAGATATTATCTTCGAGAACCATACTCTGTTCGGCCAACGTGGCTCTATCAGCAAGAGGCAAGACCCTTGTTAGCGAACTCTGGCTAGGACTCCCGGGAGCAGAGAAACTGGAGGAAACGCATACAGGTGCATTTTGGGCCATGTGTGCGCCATCGTCACCCAGGGGGGCTGGGTGACTCAGAGAGAAGTAGAGGGGACATTGCGCTGTCTGATGGGAGGCGAAGAGGTCCACCTCTGCTCAGTAAAATTTTCTCCAAATCTGTTTCACTACCTCTGGGTAGAGTTTCCATTCCCCCGTCGGTAGTGTCTGTCTGGACAGTAAATCCGCTCCCACATTCAAATGCCCTGGAATGTAGACTGCCCTGAGTGACAGGAGCTTGTCTGGGCCCAAAGAAAATCTTGCCTCGCTATCTTGTTCAGATTGCGTGAGCGCAGACCCCCCGGTGATTTATATAAGAGACTGTTGCTGTGTAGTCCACCCATACTAGGACATGACAGCCTCTCAAATGATGGAGGAAATATTTCAGAGCCAGAAATACAGCCATCAGCTTGAGGCAAATTGATGGTGCCAATCGAGCTGATGACCTCCCCATTCCCCCTTGAGCTGGGTGGCCATCCAAGACTGCTCCCCAGCCCATCAGGGAGGCATCTGTCGTAGCAGTCTGCGACGACGACAACGGTGCCCCTAGAGTGGGACCCCAAGGCAAGGAACCGGGGTCTGAGCCACAGAGATAGTGTACGAAGCCTGCGGCACATCAATTTTATTTGCCTTTGAGGATTGGCTCTTGGATGAAATCCCTTGGCTTTTAGCCACAACTGAAACGGTCTCATGTGCAACAGCCCCAAAGGATTCACCGTGGATGCTGAAGCCATGAAACCTAACATCTTTTGATACTGACGAACAGTGCGATCCTTGGGCCTAGCCTGACCATTGCTCATGGTCTGCCGAATGGTCTCGATCCGAGCGGGCGGGAGACAGTTGTGCCCGCATCGTGATCGAATCCCAAACGATCCCGAGATAAGTCCCCATTCCCTGGGCCGGACAGAGAACACTCTTCTCGGTGTTGAGTCTCAACCCCAGAGTAACTAGATGAGCTAACACAATGTCCCTGTGTTGTAGCGCCATCTCTCGAGATTGTGCTAGTATCAGCCAATCGTCGATATAATTCAAAATGCGAATGCCCTGGAGTCGTAATGGAGACAGCGCTGCATCCATGCCGAAAGGAAGAACCCCAAAACTGGTATGATTCGCCCCCGAAAGCGAACCTCAGGAATTTCCTGTTGTGGCAAAATTTTTTTCTATATGAAAATATGACGTCCTTCAGATCGATCGTGATGAACCACTCGCGATGCCGAATTGCGACAGCCACCGTCTTGACGGTTAACATCTTGAACTTGAGTGGTTTAAGCATTCGTTTAAGCCTAGCGAAGATCCAAGATTGGACGCACTCCCCCCCACCCTTTTTGGGAACCAGGAAGTATCTGCTGTAATAGGCCTGACTCTCTCCTTGGAAGAGGAACATGTGTCTATGGCCGTCTTTGCCCAGAAGAGTTTGTAGCTCTTCGAGACAGTACCTGCATCAGCTCGGTTTCACGGAAGTGGAGACCACGCCGTTGAAACGTGGAGGATGACGAATAAATTGGATCCTGTATCCTATATCCGTACTGTGCTCAACCACCCAAGCAGAAAAATGCCCGGCAGAAGTTTTTCCACGCTGCCAGACTCTCTGAGAGTGGTACCAATTTTAATACTTGCTTTTGAGGGGATGTTAGGATGTTCCGTGTCCTGAATGACGGCAGGAAACACTGGAACATCTAATACCCCCATAGAAACACAAAAAGCCCCCCAAAGCACAAGAATTGTCAGGATAAAGGGGCTTTACGAAAAGCTCTCGAGCGCGCACCACCCCGAATCGCCAAACAGGCCAGATGAGGGACGATACCCCCCACCAGCACGGGCGCCAGAGTGTCAAGACTTCCTCTTCTTATTAATGATAGTCCTGAGGTCTGGCTTGGGAGGTTGCTGAGCACGGGCGAACCTGTCCCCAATCCCTACGAGGGGGAGCACAGTCCGCCACGGTTTCTGCTTTTTAACCTCCCTGGTTTTTGAAGGACCGGGGCCGAGGCTGGATGGCTGATGGCCCCTCCCACTTGAGTGCAGCGAGGAAGAAAAACTGAACGAAACGCTTCTTAATGTTTCTTTACTTCCCTAATCCTGTCGACAACTGTATTAATCTGAATCGCCAAACAGGCCAGATGGGAGAGATAGGAGAGTCTAAAAGAAACAAACGTTCCTTCTCTTTCAATGCCCGTCAAATTAAGCCACAGATGCACTCGCTCCGTGCTGACTAAAGCTGACATAGACCGGCCAATGGCACGAGCCATTCTTCTTGGTCGCCCCAGGAGAGGACAAATCTGTGGCCCGACGAAGCTCAAAGCGAATGCTTCCCCCTCGTCGATTGTAACTGCCCACCACTCAAGTCCTTCAAACAGGCAACCTGGTAATGCCTGTAACACTGCCATAGTGTGCAGCGCAGCATGCAGCCTGACCTGCAGCTTGGTAAGCTTTACCCACTAGCAATGATGTTATTCTACAAGGTTTAGTGGGGAAAGTAGGTTTCTTAACCAAGGATGCAGATTCAGGCGAGAGATAGCTCGCAACCGACTCTTTAACCCTAGGCATCTCCGAATACCCCCGCGACTTTGCATCCACGATAGTTGAAAAAGTCAACGTCGGAGGGCACAAAGATGCGGGAAGTATATCCGGTTTGCTCCATGACTTTGATAGCTCATCATGGTAGGTCCTCGACAAAGGGGAGAGGCTGATGTTGCGGCTCTCTCTCTCCTACCCACCCGACCAGAAACCTATCCTCCAGCTTAACTACATTTTGGGGGTCTCTTGTTCGCGTGGCCAGTCAAGCTGCAGCCTGTCCACCACACGAGTAACCACCTCGAGCAGTTCCTCGACCGATCTCCTCTCGCGAGAGGAACGCTCAGAGGCGGGCTGCTCATGGCCCGAAGACCCAAGAGATATATCATCCTCCTCCTGAACCAAAGAAGCACCGGAGCGCGCTTCGAGATCGTTAGATGAGAGGATGCGTGGATCTGGTGACACCGTAAGCGAAAGGACGAGCCCGTCGCTCCTCATCGTCTCTAAAACACAGATCCACACGAGAGCCCTTCGACGAAAAGGTAGGTGCGGTCTGAAAATAGTTCAGACGAGCCCGAAGCATCTTCACTGAGAGCAGTTCACAATGCTCGCACTCGCTCGTCTCTAAAGCCAGAAACTGCGTGCTCTTTTGCCCCCAAACAAACAAAACAGTAATCATGTGTATCCAGCTCATCCATAGGATGAGAGCATGGAGGAACACAACACTTACCATTTCGTTGGCTCATCCTACGAGATCTGTAGTAGACAAAAAGAATCTTCCTGACGCACACATGCACAGAATGGATCTGAAGACAAAAGACCCTATTGATGCACACTTGTGGCTTATCTATTTTATAGCCCCGTGTTGCGGGCACGACGCTCCGATGACTTCATCAACTGAGGCTATATTACCACCGGGTCACATTCTATCGACGTGTTACACACATATATTCACATTATTCTGGTCTTCACGTAAACAAAACCCAACACAAAAACAAGCAACAGCACAGCATCTCGTTCCGCTTTCGAAAGGGAACTGTCCTTCAGTCAGAGCTCAGATTTCCATCTCGCGGTCAAATGAAGCGACGTGAACAAGAGCCAACACAAAGACGGGCTTCACACCGCGAGCCGCTCATCAGACGAGAACAGAACCAAAACACAAGGTTTTAAAGATGAGACCTGATTATCTAGTTCTTTAGAAAACCTGTGTACTGGTGCATAAAATAAACCAAAAAACAAAACACTAAAGAACCTACTGTATAAAGAAATCATGAAGAACATTATCCCAGGGTGGAGTGGGTTAACCCTCGGGCCTGCAGGAACATCAGGAATGTACCAATCGGCAGTTAACTGGGTTGAACTGACGGTCTCCACACCAAGAAGTGAAGAGTTTCCACTTCAAGGCGTACAGTTTCCAACTTTACATCTTTCAAAATAAATAAATAATTGGTGTGATTTATAAGTAATTTTCTAATGGGGCTCAATAAAATGGCCCATGCAAGGTCAAAATGTTCATCTTCCTCTCTTTGAGAGACACATGGACCCCACAGTGTAGGTTAAACAAGGACCAAACACACCTTCAATCGTCCAAGTCTTTTTCTCTTCTTTTAAATTAAATGAATATAAATAAATAATGCAGTCACACATGATATAAAACAATGCAAACATTTACACTAATTTTAGTCATCACTAAAAATATAAAAATGTTGTACATCTTACCAGGAGTGGGAAAAAGAGTTTGTCATGTTAGAAAAAGTTATCGGTCGATTGTAATGAGGAATCAGCAACGTCGAAATAAGTAAAGGAAAAAAATATTTTAACAGGCCAAACATAGCTTACATGTCCGGACATGTCAATTTCATGTTTTATGGAGGCTTTCCGTAGACATTATTTCACAAAACAAATTTCAGCAAAGCAGTTTCACAAAAAAATTAAGTTTCTACATTTTATATAGAAACTTTAATGTTCATATTTACATCATATTAATAAATTTTATACTGTGTCACCCCTAAACCTACCTATCACAGTAAACTTTCTGCATTCTTATTGGATGAACATTTCTTAATGAACAAAATATGCCTTCCACAGAATATCCAAATATAAATAAATAATATATAATATTAATAAAATATATAAATAAGGGTTCTGCACCTCTTTACCTAAACTGATTTGATTGCTGATTGTTTTAGTTTTGTCTGTGAAGAATGTGGCAAAATCATCAGCTGTTAAATCAGCTGGAGGGGACAGAGGAGAGAACTGGATGTTTTTTTTGTGTGTGTATTCACTACTCACTGCTGTGTGTGCACTTGGATAGGTTAAATTCAGAGGACAAACTCACAGTATGAGTTAATAACAGCCAGGTGTGTCGAAACTAAACTCTACAGGAGCTTTACAGACTCACAGACACGCCTGTTTTACACACGTCACTCAAACACAGAACCAGGACACAGGAATCATGTGATTTTAGGGAAAGAGAAACTGAAGCGAGGTTGCGCTGTTGTGTGTTTTTCTCTCTGTAATCAAGCTGTAAAATGGCCGAAGCCAGATTTTCTCAGGATGAGTTGATGTGTCCAGTGTGTCAGGGTCTCCTGAAGGACCCAGTGACCATTCCCTGTGGACACAGTTACTGTGAGAGCTGTATAACAGGCCACTGGGATCAGGAGGATCAGAAGAGAGTCTACAGCTGCCCTCAGTGCAGAAAGACCTCCAGTCCAAGACCTGCTTTAGCTAGAAACACCATGCTGACTAAAGTGGTGGAAAAAATGAAGAAGAGGAAACGTCCTGCTGACTGTGACGCTGGAGCTGGGGATGTGCAGTGTGACGTCTGTACTGGAAGAAAATATAAAGCCCTCAAGTCCTGTCTGGTGTGTCAAGAATCATACTGTCAATCTCATTTTGACCATCATGAAGAATTTCATTCACGTAAGCCACACAAAGTGACTGATGCCACTGGACGACTGCAGGAGATGATCTGCCAGAAACATGAGAAGATCCTTGAGGTTTTCTGTCGCACTGACCAGAAATGTATATGTGTGCTGTGTACGACATATGAACATAAAGACCACGACACTGTATCAGCTGCAGATCAGAGGACAGAGAAACAGGTATTTGAAACTAACGATCAAGTTAATACTCAGTGTAGTGATCCAATAGTCTGTTTATTTTCTGTGTAGAACCGCAGATTAAATACACAGAAACACTATCAGTGCGAAGCTCTATGTCTGTGTCAGTTTCACTTTCATGATACTTACGCTTGCAGTGTTTGATGTTCGATGATTATAACCAGTCATCACTTCTGGAGTTTGAACCTACAGCCGTTGTTTATGACTTCATAAGTGACCTTTAAACTGCCTCACCCTATATTTACTGGATTCATCTGTTCACGTGATGATTTAGTGCCAGTAATTTTCGGTGACATTCACTATCATCTGTGTGTCCTGCAGAAGCAGCTGAAGGAGACACAGAAGACGTTCCAGCAGAGAATCCAGCAGAGAGAGAAAGATCTTCAGAAGCTGAGAGAGTCTGTGGAGTCTCATAAGGTGAGTCTGGAGAAGAAGAGAAATTTGTCTCCGTCTCAGTTCAGACTCACTGAAGCTGAATCACTGTGTGTCCTAACAGCGCTCTGCACAGACAGCAGTGGAGGACAGTAAGAAGATCTTTACTGAGCTGATAGAGAGGAAGCCGCTCTGAGCTGATACGACTGATCACGAAAAGGAAAAGCTGCAGTGAGTCGAGCTGAAGGGACGACTGCGGCGACTGGAGCAGGAGATCAATGATCTGAGGAGGAGAGACGCTGAGCTGGAGCAGCTTTCACACACACAGGATCACATCCAGTTCCTGCAGGTAACACAGATCTAGAAGAACAGGATCATAGTGGACTTGAGCCAGATCCTGCTGTGTCTTTAACTGCTCTAAAGTTATAATTATTGGTCAAACTAATTGTAGCCTTTGAGCTGTGTAACAATGTTCATAGATCAGGAAGGAAGGAGGCGGGAACTGGCAAACATACAAACAACTTTAATTATCAAATAAACACAAAATTAAAGTAAAAGTGGCAGCCCCTCACGGATGACTGCCGCACACAAAGCACAAAATAAAGTCCAGGCCTGGTCCTCTCTCGTCTTGCACTGTCACCACTCCTCCTTTTATCCTTCCGGAGCTCCTCCGTGGGACTCGAGACCCAAGAGTGGCACAGGTGTCGCTCATTACCATTCAACTCCACTGGCTCTGCTCCCACAGCTCTCGGCCCTGCCCCACTCATCACAAGCTGCTTTTCCTGAGCAAATCTACTTAACCCTACAATGAGACTCCACTGATGTGTTTGAGCTGTTAGATGGACATTTATGTTTTTAGCAGATGTTTTATTTACATTTACATTTAACCATTTAGCAGATGCTTTTATCCGAAGCGACTTACAAATGAGGAGAGCAATAGAAGCAATCAGACCAATGACAGAGCAACAGTATACAAGTGCTGTGACAAGTCTCAATTAGTCTAGCACAGTACACATAGCAAGGTGTTTTTTAAAATAAATTAGACCAAAATGAATAGAATAGAATAGAATGGAATAAAATAGAATAGAATAAATAGCTAGTATTAATAGGTCAGAATGCTGGCAAAAAAGATGTCTTTAGATGTTTTTTCAAAATGGCTAAAGACTCAGATGCTCAGTTTGAGAATGAGAGTAATTCTGTGCCTCTTTGGGAAAAAACCACAAGAAAAAAACACACCACCACCATAACACAGCACCACAAGGCATCGTTTACTTGCAGAACTCAATCTTCTGTAGGGTGCACAAGACTGAACTAGTGAGTTTAGGTATATTGGTGCAGTGTCAGGGGTTGTCTTGTAGGCAAATTTTTAACTTGAATAAAATGCGAAGCGAAAACTATTGGCATGTGTGCAAGCTGAAGAAGAGAGGTGTGACGTGAGCTTTCTTCGGCTCACTGAACACCACTCTCGCTGATGCATTCTGTATCAGTTGCAGAGGCTTGATTGTACATGCAGGAAGGCCGGCCAAGAGAGCATTACAATAGTCCAGTCTGAAGAGAACAAGCGCTTGGACACGGAGTTGTGCGGTTCCCGAGATGCTCACCTTCCTGAGGGCGGACAGGAGGTTCTGGTGGTTAACTGTGTCAAAAGCAGCAGACAGATCCAGCAAGAGGACTACTGAGGATTTGGAAGCTTCTTTTGCCAGTCTCAGGGCTTCACTAACTAAGAGCAGGACAGTCTAATTTGAGTGGCCGCTTTTGAAGCCAGATTGGTTGTTGTCCAGGAGGTTGTTCTGTGCAAGAAACATAGGCTGCATTTACACTGCAGGTCTAGAATTGGTTGAACACAACTTGCTCAAGTGTCTTTGCAATGAACAGTGGAAGGGATACCGGACTGTAGTTTTCTAAAAGTGCTGGATTTAGAGAGGGTTGTTTTAAGCAGTGGGGTTACCCGAGCCTGCTTAAATGCTGTGGGAAATGTACCAGAGTGAAGACAGGTGTTGATGATTTGAGTCAGCGCAGGTATAACTGAAGAAGAAATGGCCTGCAGGAGAAGAGTAGAGATAGGATCAAGTGGACAGGTAGTAGGATGATTGGAAAGGATAATTTTGGAAATGTCTGCCAGAGAGAGTGTGTATTATCATCCAAACTATTTTCTAGAAAGTTCACATATAGTGTAAGTATCAAATACTAGAATCTGTAGCTCTAATGTGAATTAATGAATATGAGAAGAATGAACCTGATGCTGTGAATGTGCTGGATTGAGGTGAGTTAATAAAGATCAGTCAAGTCAACAAGAGCCACACAAATCTGATCATTTTTACAAGATAGTTTGATCTCTAATTCTAAGGTTGTGGGTTCAAGTCTCGGGCTGGCAATACCACGACTGAGGTGTCCTGAGAACCCCCAACTGCTCCCCGGGCGCCCCTTGAGCAAGGCACCGAACCCCCAACTGCTCCCTGGGTGCTGGCAGCATAAATGACTGCCCACTGCTTCCGGGTGTGTGTTCACGGTGTGTGTGTTCATGTGCAGCTTTTGATGGGTTAAATGCAGAGCACAAATTCTGAGTATGGAGCACCATACTTGGCTGTATGTCACGTCACTTCACTTCACACTAAAGTGTGGAGCTGATGAGTTTTATTTTCTGTTTTCTGTAGAGTTTCCAGTCTCTCTCAGCACCTCCTAAATCTACAGATGGAAATGATGATCTCTTCAGTTGTCTCTTCTCTTTTGATGGTCTGAGAGAATCTGTCCATCAGCTGATAGACAAACTGGAGGATTTCTGCAAAGAGCCGCTCAAGAAGATCTCATACAGAGGTAAAGTCCTGGAGATTCATCTGCTCTCAGAAACCAGTCCATCATCATCTCATGTCATGGAGAACATCATATTAGAAATGTCTTAGAAATGAATGCAGGATCATGAGAATCACACTTTTCATGTCTGTTGATTTCCACAGTTCACAATCACCAACATTGATCATCTCTGGACCAGAAACGACTTCCTACAGTGTAAGTGCAGTGAAGGGAAGAAAACAAGCAGAAACTCACTGAGTGTGTTCATGTTCTTCCTGTAGAAGGTGAAGAGAGTTTTATAATTGATGTAAATGATGATTTGCACAGGATATCTGGTCATCTTTACTGAGACACTGATGATATACTGAACATGAAGAGTTCAGCTACATGAAAAGAACAAACAGATTCAAAATTCCTGATTTTGATGTGTTTTATCTCCATCAATTCCCATCTCACTCACTCTGGATCTGAACACAGTGAATAAATACCTCCGTCTGTCTGAGAGCAACAGAGTAATTGCTGTCACTGGCACAGATCAGTCGTATCCTGATCATCCAGACAGATTTGATGTGGGTCAGGTGCTGTGTAGAGAGAGTGTGTGTGGACGCTGTTACTGGGAGCTGGAGTGGAGTGGAGATAAAGGTGTGCGTATATCAGTGTCATATAAGAGCATCAGCAGGAAGGGATCGGGTAAAGAGTGTGGGTTTGGATCTAATGATCAGTCCTGGAGTTTATTCTGCTCTCCCTCCAGATACTCATTCAGACACAATAACATAAAGACTGCTCTCCCTGTAGAGTCCATCAGCAGTAGAATAGGAGTGTTTGTGGATCACAGTGCAGGAATTTTGTCCTTCTACAGCGTTTCTGACACAATGAGCCTCATCCACACAGTCCAGACCACATTCACTCAGCCGCTCTATCCTGGGTTTTGGGTTTATGTCGGATCATCAGTGAAACTGTTTTGATAAATCAGAATATAGTGATGAGAGATTATACCCATAATGCATGATAAATCAGTAACAGAGATGTTATAAAGTCTCTTCTTTTCTCTTCAAGACATTAATACTGCAGCTGAACTTCTGTCACTGAAATAACAGTCAGAATAACTGTGTGTAATAAATCCTCATATAGACAGTAAGATCAGTGTATGTAGATGTGCTTCTGTGCTTTTCTCAACATCTGTTTGTGTTGATTTCGTTTTTAATGTAGTGTCACATCAATAATTTCTATTATTACTATCAAAATTACAATTCAATTAAAATGATAAGTCAATCAATCATTTTCATTATTCACCTAATGGAGCTCCGGCCCTTTCCAGTGTTTTGTGTTCTTGTGTCACGAGTCGCTTATTTTATTGTTATGCATTTAATTGTTAAACATGGGATTTGTTTTTATTTTTAAGTTACAGCTTGTTAAGAATTTATTCTATTATAGACCAGTGGTTAAAACCTGTAAATGACATGAAATTTCAAGCTGTTGAAATTGAGTGTGTTTATTTACTTATCTGTGTGTGAGTGTGTGTGCACTTGGACGAGTTAAATTACAATGATTTTTGCCAATTATTGATGTTTTACCGTATATAATTCATTTTTTTTATATATAAAAAAATTATTGTTGTTTTGACATTATTTCATATACAGAATAGCACAGACAAACAATCAACTTTGCAACAGAAAAAAAACATGATAAATGTTAACAATAATAATAATAACTAGAAGGTAAAGATTAGTGAGACTAACTTAATGATTGGCTGTCCCTTGGAGGCAAAAGAGCCACATGGACTTTTGTTGTGTTCACAGTTCCTGAATTTTGCCTTGCAGCAGCGTTTCAAAAAAAAATGAAAAAAATCCACAACAGTAGACCACATTCTGTGGTCCGCCTATGCTGTTTTGGGTTTATGTCAATCAAAAGCCTAGGCTATGATAAATCAGCTTATGAGTCTGAGAGTTTAAGCTGTATGTTAGACAGCATGAAAGGCAGTAACAGAGATGTATAAAGACTTTTCCCCTTCAAGACATTAATAAGCAGCGCACTGTCTGTCAGACTGACGCAGAATCTGTCATTTTCACACTTCAACAGCTGAAAGTACACCTGCTTTGTCTCTTGGTTTGTTCTAATGGGTGGATTATGTGCAATCGCTGTAATATTTCGTTTTAAAAAGGTCTTAAACAATAAATAAACTCGTTTGTTGTGATCTTTATTACAATTCAATTAAGACTGATACTCGCTGATCAGAGCATGTGATTTCCTCTCTCCGTCCTTTCTCTCTGATCTGAGGCCAGATATCAATTATTAATAAGCCCTGACCCATGTAATAATCAATATGTTGGTTTAGCTTGTCAGTTTGAAATAAATTCAGGTATTTATTTATTTAACGATAAAACCAGTGATTTAAAAGTGAAACTAACATGACTCCTCCCTCAGTCCCGGGAATTGAAATTGTAGGGCGCAATTTACTTTCTCAGACAATTGGGAAGTCCTTGATGGGACTTTTAATACAATAATTTTAAAAAAAATTGTAAGTCTGATCAGTCTGAAAAGATATAGCAATGTTAAACTGAAAGTGCCGCAGGTCTCTGCCGAGTTTGGGGCTTGTGGCTTTAAAGCCCTAGGAGGAGATAGGTTTGCTAATTTAGTCTCAGACTCTCTTGTGCCAAGCCAACATAATAATTTGATTAAAACTAATCAGTTAAACTGAAGAGTGAATGGCAGAAATATACGAAACAATATTTAAAACCTAATATACTCCAAAATATACAAAGTACAAAGACTATACATGCACAAAAAATTATGTTAAAAGAAATATATACCTACACGAAAATTTTGACATACAAAAAAGTGGAACAGCGCTGAAAGAAGTCTACGTCAATAGAAAAAGAGGCAATTATAACCCAAACATGGAACCTTAAACAGGACTCTAAATCAATATGTGACCGGATGAGATTTATTATGGTTTGTGGATTCATTTGAATCAGTTTCCATTTTAATCTTTGCATATTTCCAATGGGAAGACACTGGGATTGTTTTAAAGTGGATGTCTATTCATGTTTTATTTGTATTTTAGGTGTGGCCTGAGAGCGCTAGCTATTGTTTCATAACCCTGTATCTACGGCTGTTTCTTACACTGGTTTCATCTACGGTTGTTCTTACGGCTGTTTTTGTATACTGTCTGATCCTACGGTTTCATTTTCCTGTGCATGCAGCTGACTGTGTGGCCATCACGGTGCTGGACCGCTGCTCCCCTGAGCGTTCTGTGCATTTATATCCACAGGTGAATGTTTGACGAGCTGTGATACTGAAGCTTAACAGAAGGGGAGAGTGTATTTGTTTCTTTTGCTGTAGTTTCTTTTTGGTTTGTCACTTGCTTTATGAATTTGTATGCACTGATTTGCTGTGGGGCTTGTCCCTTCTGTTAAGGTAAGCTTTATAACGATCTCTTTGTAACTATGGGCATTTAATTGGTGAACTGTTGATGAGACCATTCTTTATTGACTTCTGTGGTAAATAAATGTTTTATTTTGGTAAGTCACGTCTCTGGCTCTTTTAGTAGTATTGAACCTGTGTTTCCTTGAGTAGCACCTGAGGGTGTGTGGTATTTCCCTGGGTGCAAGTCTCCTTAATTCAAGTTAATAAACCTGTAAGATTCTCTAAAGTATGAGCCCAAAGTCTAATGGTGTCCTCTCTGGTGCCATGAAGGCGAGCAGTGGACAGTTCAAGATACACCACGTATATAAAAGTGAGAACCCAATATTGCTTATTAATAGAATGTGGAGGCTTCCATCTTGTTTCAACAATTTTCTTGGTCGCTGTCAAGCCAGTTAGAAAGACTCGCTTCTGCATTTTGTTAAGTTGGATATCAGAAAGATCATTTAAAATAAAGACAGAAGGGTACAAAGGGATTGAGACATTTAATACAGTGGACAGATTTTCTTTAACCATATTCTAAAAACAGGCAATCCCAGGGCACTCCCAAATCATGTGGGAAAAAAAAGTACCGATATCCCTTGTATGACAGCATGCAATTAGGATCGGGTTTAAGTTTCATCCTATAGTTTATGTGGGGTCATAAGTCTTATGAATAAAGTTTAAATGGATTTGTTGATGATCCGGATCCCAAAAAACACACAAAAACAAAACACAATACTTCCCAACAAAAAAAACTGGGATAACGGTCCAGAAAACCAACCTCCAAAGCAGAGTCTATTGTCAATGGAGGATACTGAGCCAGGGGTATTTTTTTAAGAGGGTATTTTTTCCAGAAAATAACCATATAATTTAGAAACGAATCCTCTTGTTCCTTGGGTCTTACAGGGTGCTCTTTGAGAGGAGCCATCCAAGGGACTCCTTAGGCCTTCATAGCTGCCCTCAACTATAAGTAAAAAAAAAGTGGAGCTTTGCAGGTTAAACTGAATAGAAAATTCTTCAAAGGTATAAAGGCCATTATATCACCCTAGGAGTGAATCCCCTTTGTCATACCACTGTCAACACTGGCCAAACTTAACTGGGTGCTTGCCAAATAACAAGCCATCATTATTAAAAATAGGAGAGTAGGGATTTCAATTAGAATGAATATAACAAACTTTTTCTACTGCTCTCCAGACAGACAGAACGTGTGACACTAAGGGACTGAAACGGAGTTTACACTTATTTAGAGGAATATTAGCAAATAAAGCTTTCAAGGAAGAACCAGATTTTTCTCCAGCGAACGCCAAGAAACTTCAATTTTGTCATCATACCAGCTGACTAGGGGGCAAAGTGTTAAAGTCCAGTGATACAACTTAAAATTGGGGCGTGAAAGACCACCAGAGAATCTATCACGTTGCATCATCGTGATATCTGAGATATCATCGCTTGGCTGCATAATTTCAACACCATCAACATCAATTCCATGTGACAGTATTAAATCTAGAGTATAAATTTCGACAATGAGTAGGTCCTGAGACGTGTTGTCTAACCCCAATAGAGTTCAGAATGTCTATAAATGCTGATCCACCAATGCATCTTTTTTCATTATCAACATGGATATTAAAATCACCAACAATTAAAACTTTACATCTGCAGCCAGCACGCACTAACTCGGATGTAAAATCAGCAAACTCTTTAATAAAGTCTGTATGGTGCCCTGGTGGCCTGTATACAGTAGCCAGTACAAACATCACAGGGGATTTATCATTAACATTTGTTTCTCTGGATAATGTTATATGAAGTACCATTACTTCAAATAAGTTATACCTGAAGCCCGCCCTCTGAGAAATACTGAAATCATTGTTATAAATTGAAGCAACACCTCCCCCTTTACCTTTTGGAAGCCAGCAGGACTGCGATCTCTGCACACAAGAAAGGGGCATCTGCTGCTTTCACTGAAGTGAAGTGGATGCCCCTGAACTTGGGAGGGCGTCCGGCTAACTGTATCGCATATCCGAGCATGACGGTTCGAAGAAGCAATCGAGACTGGCTGGGAAGCACTAGCCAGGCTCCCAGACACCGCGCAAGTGGCACCAACGGAACTACAGAGATGTACCCGCAGTGGGGCAGCGAGGAAGAACGCACGGACCCGGCCAAGGTGTCTCATTGCCGGACCGAGGCGGGGCTTTAATCTGTGTAACTCTTACCTGCGTTCGAGCAGAGGGTGCGTGGGTAGTCCGTTGGTTCATCCTCCAGATCCAGCCACCAACCGATGCAGCGATCGCAGGAGGAGCCCTCAGAGGTTGGTTCCTCGGAGGGGAATTCCCCTTTGCAACCGTGAGACCAGTCCGGCCAATGACAGAAGTAGGGCACCCCCAGCTGCCGCCAGAGGGAACCCTAGCTCTAGGCATTGGCACAGGCACTCTGCCCCTTTGCAGGAAACGGAGTCTGGTCCACAACTCTGAGATGGTCAGCCTCCCGCAATGGGAGCATGATTCGTCCACGAAAGCCACTTCAGCGTGCTTAATGCCCAGACACGAGAGGCAGCGATCGTGACCATCACCCGGTGCCAGGTAACGACCGCATCCAGAAACGCACCCGTGAATGCTCTTTTAGAATTGATATTATGATGTCCTCATGCAACACACAGGGGGTAGTGCAGCCTGATGTTTGCAACTCACTCGACACGGGAAAACCACTGCCGCTGAAGCGCCGTACCACCACTGGGAAGCGAAAAGCTAAATATATAAATATAACCAGCACAAGAGCCCTCGAAGAGTGTGCTCAAACTTGTCTTGTAGACTCGTAGCAGAAGGTCAGGAGCAGAACGATAGAACCACTCGGCTCTGAAGCGAAAAGCTAAATATATAAATATATATTTTTATTTTAAGACCATTAAAAACATTTTACCTCTAATTTCCCCATTACTGTAATGAAACCAGATGCCTTATTATTTTTTTTAATTCTCTGTGAACTATTAGAATTGTTTTAATAAAATTAGAATAAATCAAAGTACAACAAACAATTTACAAATATTTAAATAATATTTAAGATTAAGATTTTGTTTATATTACCTTAATTTTTCTCAATATACATGAATGAGAATTAATACATTCAATGCACAAGATCAAACACTGAAATACCAGATCAATATGTATTAGACACTAATTATATTTCAAACCAAAATAAAAATAAAAATATTTAAGAATTATTATTAATATATTTAAATTAAATAAAATGAAGCATCTTTTTTATTTTTGATAAGTTTGTCCTTAATTTTTTATTACTGTAATATGTTCAGATTTTGCATGACTCTATTTGCTCTATTTTCTATTTATTTACTCTCTATTTAATCTATCATGATAAAAAAATATGACTATACAATGATTTTTAAACATAATCTTAATAAAAAAAATACAAAACAAAAAACAATAAAAAAAAAAAATAATAAAAATAAAAAAAAAAATAAAAGACATAACAAAACTTATAACATAACATATAATATTTCACATCAAAATAAAAAGAAAAACATTTTATAATACAGTTTTAATATAAATATATTTTGCATAAATAAAATGCATTTTGGGACTGTTAAGATTTATTGACTTTGATTTTTTTATTACTGTAATGCGTTCAGATTTTTCATGATGTTCATGACTCTATTTTCTATTTACCCTTTTTTATTAATAAAATCAGAATAAATTAAATGCAAAACAACCAATAATTTTCATTAAAGTAAAAAGACTGGAGGAAAATGAGCACAATGCCAAAAATCTTGATTGTTTTAATTAAATGCAATACAACTCATTTATTTTTAATAAGAAGGAGGTTTTTTTTTCACTACAGTAAAGAGAAAAACAAGTACAATGTAAAAAAGAAAAAGTATTCCATTTTCTTTATATTATTATTTTGTTTTATAATTTCCTTAATTGAATAATTATTATAATGTTATTTAAAGGTTTAAATTTTTTTATAACATTCTACTACTTTATTTTCAATCACAATACATTATTTTTAATGTTTATTTTTAATATTCAGATGTCCAGTTTTCTTTTCATAATTAGAGCATTATTCAAAGGTTAACAAAAAGTGTCTTACAACATTTATAACTTTTATTTTCACCCAAAATATAACTTTATTTGAACGTTTATTTTTAATATTCTAAGAATTATTACTAACTTTTTTTACCCAAAATAATGATTTTTTTTTTAAAACACTCTAAGAGTGTTAGACTTGTCATTATTATAATTATATTCAAAGGTTCCCAAAATGTGACTTTTGCTTCGTTTTAACTCTATTTTCACCCAAAACTATAATATTATTTGAATGTTTATTTTTAATATTCTAAGAATGTTTTCTCAGTGTTACAAGAACATTTATCAAGTACAAATAAAATCTTTACTGAAGAAAATGAACGGTCCCATTCCCTCAGTTCATACTAAAGCCATAAAATCACCACAGTTCATACAAAATACATAAATGCAGCAGGGTTTGGTCAATTCAGCAAGTTTCTGTCATATTATTCAATTCCCATGTTACCATTCCACTCGCTCTCGAACATCCGGATCAATTTCCAGCAAAAAGCAGCAAACACTGACTCTAGTGCAAACAACCACAACAACCACTGTGCTTACATTCATTCAGACGGAGAGAGATGAAAGAGGCAGAAATCACTGATGAAGAGACGAGATGAAGAGTGATTGGTGATTTCCGAGCGGATCAAAGCTGCTTCTTCAGCATGTTAAACACATGCGTGTGTCGTGAGATGATTCCTCACAGAAAACACAAAAAAACAGATGATATATATATATATACGATTATATTTCCACCGAAAAAATAAATGCAACATATAATTACAAACAAAAAAATAAAAAAAATTGAATCAAAAAAAAACAAAAAAACAAACAAAAAAACAAACAAAATGAAAAAAATGGAAGAAAAAACAAACAAAAAAACAAAAAAAAAAACATATCATGATTTACAAAAAATATATTTAGTTAAAGTTTTAGTAGCAGTGCTGTATATATATATATATTAGTGCTGTCAAATGATTAATCACATCTAAAATAAAAGTTTTTGTTTACATAAATATATATATATATATATATATATAGACACATTAATGTATATATATATATATATATTAGTGCTGTCAAATGATTAATCACATCTAAAATAAAAGTTTTTGTTTACATAATATATGTATGTGTACTGTGTATATTTATTATGTGTATATAAATAGACACATTAATGTATATATTTTTCTGAAATATATACTGAATGTGTCTATCTATTATTTTTAAAAATAAAATAAAAATTAAAAAAAATTTAAAAATATACAAAATACTGAATGTGTGTGTATTTATATATACATAATAAATATAAACAGGACACACACACACACACACACACACACACACACACACACACACACACATATATATACGTATTATAGATATATATATATTTCAGACAAGAACAAGTTAAAATAACTGGAAATGAGAAATGTTAAATAAATGTAATATCTAAAAAAAAAAAACTACTATTAAAGTATTTAAAAGTTACAAATATTAAATATATAATTATATTTTTATGATATATTTTATTTTATGTCAGTTAAAGTTTGCATGCTGCATTTTTTATCTAAAATACAGTAAATATGTGAAATATTATTACAATTTAAAACAGCTGTTTTCTCTGTGAATCCAACTGTTAAAGTGTAATTTATTTCTGGTGATGCGCAGCTGTATTTTCAGCATCATTACTCCAGTCTTCAGTGTCACAACTGATCTTCAGAAATCATTCTAAATATGCTGCTTTGATGCTCAAGAAACATTTCTGATTATTATCAATGTTGAAAAACAGTTGTGCTGCACAATATTTTTGTGGAAAACTGTGGATGTATTTTTATTTTTCAGGATTCACAGATGAATAGAAAGTTCAAAAGAACAGTCATTTATTTAAAATAGAAATCTTTTGTAACATAGAAATGTCTTTAATGGACACTTTTGATCAATTTACAGTTTTTACAGACGCTAGGACACATTTCTCAATACTTAGGTCACTTTTGCAAAACTCTTCACACAGTTCTCTCCTAACCAACTTTCAGCTTGGCAAAGCAGTTCATTTCACATTCAAAATGCACTACAACTACCAAAACACTTTATTCAGCTCTCAAATCACTCATTTTTCCAGAAAGAACACTAGCAAAGGTTGACAGCCGACAAACACACACTTTGTCACCCACAAAACAAATGACCTAAAAACACTAACAACATGTAGCATTATACAGTGTGTTTTCTTGTGTAAAACAAGGACACATCTCTGTATATAATTCACTGCAATATATGTTACTGGAATGAATCAGACATGTTTACATCGCAATACCAAACTATTTCAGCAGTTGTCTCCTTTTGTAATGAAACTGAAAGAGTAACACCTGTGTAAATGTTCATCTACAATGAGAATCAGCTGTGGCTGTTTTTATAGCATTTAATTTTAAGATTTAAAATATATTTCATTAAAATATTACTGTAAGAAATGTAGCAAATTGCTGTCTTATTCAGTTTTGTATTATGTGATTGTTTTGAACACAGTCAGTTTAACAGTTTTGAAAACAATATGTAAGCATGTGCAAATTGGCCTGTACGTACAAAGAGTTTTTGGCAGTTGTGTTGTGTCTGAGTGAGAAAAGAATTCATGAAATTTGAGAGATGTAGTCATTGAATGCATTTTGTGGCCAAAGCAGTGATCATTGATCCTCAGTTTAGCCCCACATAGACTTCTGTTGTGCTCTCACTGTGTGAAGAGTTCTGCAAAAGTGACCTAAGTATTGAGAAATGTGTCCTAGCATCTGTAAGTCACTCAAATGCATCCTTGATTAATAAAAGTGTTTTTGCAATTTCATATGTGTATTAATAAGTCACTCACTGCTAGATCTCCTTTCTGAAGCCTCGTAGCAGCCAGAGATCCTGAAACCAAAGCATTTCTGTTCATTATATCAGACAAATAAAACCATCTTAAGTAGGTCTCTAAACAGAAAGGAAGTCTTGAAGGACGTCAGAAACCTAATAAAGATGTCTCTGATATTATGACAGGCAGACAAGCATCTAGGAAGTATGTCTTTTGTTTTTGGAAGAGGAAGATAATGCTAATCACAAAAACACAAACACATACACATCTCCACCCCCACTCGCTTAACGTTCAATCGCATGTCAGGCGGTCAGCGGTGAAAAAACACTCAATAAATCACCTGCTAACAGCAGCTTCAGCAGCCGAGAAAAATGAGCCCTGGATACTAATATCAATACATCAGGAAAATCAGTTTCAGCACTTTCCAGGAAAATAGAAATCTGTCAACTTTCGTAAAACATGGTCTCCTCCTCCAAGAATAAATTACTAATCTCTCATCACATCAGTTCATCTGCTGTCCTGAGTCTCAAAATCACAGCTTCTGAGTTTGAAGATTATGTAGTTTATATACATTTAAATATATTATACAGTTTTTCTTGCGAGTGCTTAAACACATTTGCCCACTCTGACAATCACATTTTCAAAAAACCGTTTACCACACATGATAAAACTGAAGCTCAATGGCCAAAATGACTCATTTTTGTTAGCAAAAATGCTCTAACACTCACAAAAACATTAAAAACATGCAACAAAGCAAATATTCCATCAAACACCACAACTTGTGGTCAAATTAATTTATTCTTCAATCAATCATTACACAATGGACAACAAAATACAAAATGCAGCCATCAATATGAAATATGATGCTTTGACAAACTCAAATGGATACTGGAAAAAAAAAAAGCTACCAAAGGAAACTTATGGGTGGCAAATATACATTTTAAAAAAAAAAAAAAAAAAAAAAAAAAAAACAATTCAATTCCACATTTAGTCCATTCGTTCTTGAACGATTATGCCACAGGTTCTCATCAACATCGCATAGAATGTTTTCCCTTGCAATGCAACGAGGGAAATACCTCCTTGCATGGCGTATCCATCCCTGGCAGTCCTCTGCACTTATTGCCAGGCAACCAGCATTCATGCCTCCAGGAGGGGCATCTGCCATATGGCCGGTGATCATACACCCTTCCACCTCCAAGCAGACACAATGAAACTCCTCGATTGGTTCAGAAAAGGCGAGTATGCAGGGAGGAATTGTATCATAATACGAGGCTGTGCTGCAAAACCATTCATTCACAAGGAAGCGAGATGCGGTGGAAAGCCACATTGTCCCAAATTATGACATCAGAGTCATGCCAGGCCTCAACAGCCCTCTCTCTTCGGTTGGAATCAGTAATTCTTTCACTGCATCAAGAATTTGTGATGAGGCGTTCTTTGTATTGTATGGGCCAATAGTTGGTATGTGGCAAAAGGACTCCCCATCATTGGAGATGGCAGCACCACATGGTGATATTGGCACCCCTCTGACCTGGCACTGTTGACAGTGGCCCTCTGCCCAATGATGTTCCTGCCCGCGTCGCCTCACTTTTTTGACAGAGGTTGAAGCCGGCTTCATCCACAAAAGATGAATTTGTGATGATGTGCCCCTTCAGCTTCAAGCTCCATTATTTCTCTAAGGAGAAAGAGCAAAAAAAACAAGATTCATTAAAGCAAATTATTCCAGTCGCATGTAACTATGGAAAACAAGGTATTACAAAATAAATCTGTAGTACCTGCACATACTGGAAATCGTGCCTCTTTACGATGTCAAGAGTTTTCTTTGAAATGGAACTCTGTACAGCTTGCTTCATTTGACATGGTTTCGTTTTAAGGACCTCGATCTATAGTTGCCAAACTCACACTGTTTATAGTTCTAAATTGCTCCCTGATGCGTGCAGTTACTGCTGCCTGGATTTCACGCAGTCTGATGCAAGTGTTTGCCACTACCATAATTAGACATGGCAGACTCCTGTTCAATACTAAATATCTTTCCTCTGCCACCAGTGTTGTGTGTGCAATGTTGTGGGATTCTATAAAGTAAAAGCAAAAAATAGCATTTCAAAATTGACATTACTGTATGAAACTCACATTAAATGGATGATCATAAAGTAACATCTGCATTACTGTAGACACAGTTTGTTCGCTAACAGGGCAACAATACACAGTAACAGCTGAGAATACACACGTGGTTCTACATTACAGTTAACACGGTGAATTACCTGTTCTCATCCGAAAAAAAAGCCTGACAATAGGGATGCCACAGTGCTCCGATCTCAGATATGGGCTGGACCCTTTGTCCAGCCTTTCTAAAGGACAAGCCACCTTGATTGATGACGATGGTCAATAATTGTTGCCCGAATTTCATTTGAAACGCCCCCGAGCTCGATTTTGTCCTCTTGCTGCTGCAGCTCCTCCACCACGCATATCAAACTCCTCTTCCTCGGGCCCCTCTGCCATGGCCTCTTTACTCTCCTTCCGTGCCTATGGCCTCTTTGAATCCATGCTTGCAAATAGCAACACAGAGGTGGGCATCTTTTATAGATGGCATGAGGGACTGATTGCTGATTGAAGAGTTGTGCAAATTGAGTTTCCACACAGGTGCATAGAGATTATAATTATGCAAGTAGTTTTCTATCAGCGGTGAATATTAGATTTTTTTTTCTTGTGTGCAACACAGTGAATCCAATAGAGTTGGGGGCCTTTCAATGAGATCTGTGGTAAACTGTTTTTGAAAAAAGGGTGTTGAAAAATGTGTGAAAAACAAATGAAAAAGTGTTTAAAAAACATTTGCAAGAGGAAGACTTCTGCTGGTGCTAATAATGTGATGACTGAAACATGTATATATTCAACAAGTAGTTTACAAAAAACAATGACTTTAAAAAAAATAATAAAAATAAATAATACATACAAATAAACTCAAAAATAAAAAATAAAATACAACAAAAATTATACAAAAAAAAATGAATATAAACCATATAATAATATTAAAATTATTATATGTATGTATGTGTGTGTGTGTGTGTGTGTTGTTGTGTTGTGTGTGTTGGTGTGTGGTGTGTTTATGTATGAGAGAGAGAGAGAGAGATGAGAGAGTGACGAGAGGAGAGACCTGTGTGTGTGATGTCTTGTGTGTGTGTATATGTCTGTGTGTGTGTGTGGTGTGTGTGTGTGATGTGCTAGAGAAAGAGAGTATCGAGAGAGGAGAGCGAGGAGTGGTGTCGTGTGTGTGTGTGTGTGTGGGGTGTGTTTATGTATGTGCTGTGTGTATATATGTGTGTGTGTGTGTGTGTGTTAGTTAATTATAATAAAAATATATTAATAACAAAAAATAAATAAATTATAATAAATTAAATATTATGTGCTGCTGCTACCAACTATACAGTATATATTGACTCTCAAAGCAAAGACTGCATTCGTGTGCTGCTGCTGCCATCTACAGTCAGTATCACATGTGCATCATACGTCATCGCTTCATTTACATTTACACAGGGATTTTTGCATTTGTCTACTCACATTTAATTCAGGTTCACATTTTATCATTCCCTGAGAATGATATTTATACATATATAAAATTACAAAAAAAAAAAGTAACTAAACTTAAAATGCACATAGAAAATAGAAAAATGAAAACGAATTCAAAATATTAATAAACATACCTTGTATCTCTTATAACTAAAATAAACCATGCTACAATAATAGTGGATCTCCCCTATTTTATACTAACAATGTAACAAAATTCATAATGCTAAAAATGGGGGCAAATAAAAACTATTATGAGGGAGCATTTCCCTACTTACACTCAGCGCACCGTCAGCCAGCTCCACGTCAGTGGCGTAGTCAACTCACTCACCGTCAGCACCATCGGCGAACGTCGTTGTTTGCAGTATTCACGATCCAGCGAGCACGTGATATAAACAGAGACTGCACACTACACTTAAAGATTCTGTGCATCTCCTAAAAAAAACATGTTTGCTTAATTAAATAAACTTTAATCTGTGACCCCCGTCATGCCAGCGGTTTAATTATTGTGCAGAAATATGTATTTATAATAGCACGAAGTGGAGTTTTAGAAACAGGAAGCTGAAGGATGTCTGAAACAATTCATGGAAGTTGCACAGAAGTTAAACAAAACAAAGCAATCAAATTGCATCTCAAAAAAAAACAATCAAATAAAATTTATCAAAATTAACTTCAACTAAAAATTATCTTATGAAAATGATCTGGACCTGATATTGTGCTCAAACAACCCAATATTTTATTTATGCAGTAATATTCATGTCTCAGTTAATTGCTGCTATTAACACATTACAAAATTGCATTGTATATTGTATTATTTTAATGTTGGGAGCAAGCAATTGGCCTAAAACTGCAATAACACACTTCAGCAACAACACAGTAAAGTAACTAATGTTCAGAAGGATTGTGTTTCTGAATGTTCACCTCACACCCACTGCATCAACAATACTGAGCAAACATTCTGACGAATTACATGATTAATGAGTTTAACTGCGTTATTTTATTTTTCTAATGTCTTTCTTTTTTATTATTTCTTTCTAGTTATTTTAGCTAGACTTTGCACAACATATTAATAATGAAATATGAATATTGCATGACTGTTCCTTCTTGCCTTTGTCTTTGCAAACTGCAGAACAACCTTGGATTGCCCTCTTTTGTTTGCATTTTGATGCAACTCTTGTTGGCAATGCCCACAAAGCACACACGAGACGAGAGCCTTCAGATGGACAAATCAAGCTGCATTTATGATCATCCTGCAATAAAAGCAGATTTCTGTGGAAGTTCTCAGGATGTGTCCTTACTGTTGCTCATATCTGACGTGTGCAGACGTGTGGAGAGAGATCGGGACAGAAGAGGAGGATCAGAGCGGAGTCAGGATGGACATCGAGCTCTTAGAAGAGCAATACAGCTCCATCAGAGAGAAACAGAGACGACAAACTCAGGTCATCTGCTTCAAGAACGGTAAGAAATGATGTTTGTGTTTGTAAGTGAAGTTCAGGCTCTAGAGCTCACTGAAGAAACCAGCGAACAGGAAACATTCTCAGAAGGTTCTGTCAAGGTTATGAACAAACATTCTTTCACTAGTGTTTGCTCAAAGTCATGTGCTATTTAATAATGTTCTCAAAAATATTATTTATGCATCATTCATGGAAGGTTTTTCTGAAACGTTTTTAAAAGGCATCATTTTTTAGGCATAAGTCCAGAGAACATTCAAAAGTAACGTTCCCTCGTAATGTTTGCAAAATGACAAATAAAAACACAAAAAGGTCATGAATAATTGCATTTTCTTATGTTTTTGAACATTCAGGGAACAGAAATACATTTTTTATATCATTAATAAAACATAGCTTTTGTTAGCTTGGATTAGATATGTTTCAAAAACATTAGAAGGTCATGAATAATTGCATAAATTAATAATTCTATTGTGAGGGCAATTTATTTTTTGGTTAATATTTATTGCGTTTAAATCAGTTGCACTTATTGTTAAATACAGCAAAAAATATATATGTTAAAGTATTGTCACATATTTTACTCATGTACTGATTTTTTTTTTTCTTTAAAGCCAATTTATGTATGTATATAGCAAATGTTAAAATCTTACAACTCAGGATTATTATGAGTTATCAAACCTAAATCTTAAACCAAAATAAATATTTAAAATATAAATAAAACATTACTAAAATTTTAACAAAAATTAAAATGCAAATAGAAAATATAAAAAATAATACTAAAATTTTAACAAAAATTAAAATGCAAAAAAAAAACACAAAAATAAAAAATAATTCAAAATATTAATAACAAAAAATGCAAATAGAAAATATAAAAATAAAAACTAATTCAAAATATTAATAACAACTATAATAGTATCTCTTTTATCCTAAAGCATTTCCACTATTATTGTCCTGGGGAAAAAAATGTAACAAAATTCATAAAATGTAACAAAGGCAACATCAAAGGCCACATGTGACAACTTGCCCCACCTTGACATTTATGTAAAATACAACTTCAGTTCAGTCTTCACTGTATACAGTAGCTAACTCTTGTTATAACTGTCAGTGTGGTTTATTGTTATTTATTGGATATTATTATTCATAACTGAGATCTCTGTGACAACTAGCCCCAGTCTTCCCTATACATACCTTAAATAAGTTTTTTTTTTTTAAAGCAGGGAACATTTACAATTGCATTGTCATGATTTAGATTTGTATGTAATCATGTGATGTTGTGTTTAATGAGCTTGTGTTCATCTACTGCAGCACAAAACAATGAAGAGATAAGTGGCTTAAATCTAGTGGACGTGGTTCCTTTAACAAAAGCAACAAAAACCACCATAAAAGCCCTGTACAACCCTCACAGCCGCCCACATCTCTAACATCACCACATTAAACACACACTAAACAAAGCAACGAAGAAACAGAGCACAGAAATAATCACAGTGCTGCGTCTACAGAAGCCTCCAGCACCAGCTCCGAGTCAGAGCGGCTCTCTGAGCACTCGAACCCTGGGGAACACCATCAGAAGAACCACAGCGGACTGAGCTCTAGGAAGTTCTCAGCTCCAGCGGTTCTGAGTTATCGCTCATCACCTGCAGGCTCCAGATATTACCCCTTCCCTCAGAGGAAAAGCCCGAGGAGATCAGAGACGGCCAGGAGACTGGGCCTCTACGCCTCGCTCTAATGAGGAAACACGACTGAACAACCAGGAAACGTTCTGCTAAACAAACCTTCCTCCAGGAACATTAATAGAATGTTTCTTCAAAGGCATCTGCTGTTTAATAATGTCCTCCAAACAGAAGCACAAAAATATTATTCATGGAACGCATTAGCGTTTTTTAAATGTTACTAGTTGTTTCAGAATGTTCAAAAGTAAAATAAAAAAAAAAAAAACAAATCATAAAAAAAAATCATGACAAAAAAAAACTAAAAAAAACAGAACAAAATAATGTTTTTAAAAAACAATTTTAAAAAACGTTTCAAAAACGTTTTATTGTCGTAATTAGAACATTATTTAAAGGTTACAAAACATTTTTACAATGTTCTATAAGGTTATAAGAATGTTCCATAAGCATATCTTTAAGAATATTTTGTTCAAACATTTATATCACCTAAATTAAAAAAAAAAAAAAAAAAAAAAAAAAAAAAAAAAAAAAGCTAAATGTTCTTAGAACACATTTTCAACAAAAATCATGCAATATCCAAGTAACAAAAGTAGGTTATAAAAACATTGTGGAAACATTGTTTTGAAATGTTTCTCAAACATTGAAATTTTCCAGCTTTCTTGTTGTGGTTATGAAATTATTCAAAGTAAAAAAAAAAAAAAAAAAAACATTAAAAAAACAAAATTACAACAACCTACTAACTTACCCAAAACCAAAAATAAAATAATAATTAAATTTTAATAACTAAGAACACTAAGTGTTAATCTTTTCTTTTTTTTTAAACAAGCTTACAAAAACCATTTCTTATACTGATATTGTTTTTTTTTATTTATTTTAGCTACATTTAATAAAAAAAGAATGTGTTGAAAAGTTAGTCAACTAAATGTGTTTATTTAAATGTAGCTAAAATAAATTGATTGGAACCACTAACCTTAAAAAATCTAGTAAATTCAATGAATCATTTAAAAAAAACAAAAAAAAACACTCCAAAAAAATCACATTAAAAACAACATTCTCCCAAACAATAAGAATAAAAAATATAAAAAATATAAATAAACAACATCCTATAAAAAAACTGTATATCATAAATTAATAAGATGAGAATGTTTATCAAACACAAATAACATCAGGAAGGAGTGCAGAATGTTTTCTGACTGTATATCAGATATTAATAAGGTTATAAGAATGTTCCATATAATGTTTCGTCCTAACATTTATGTAACCCTTAGTGGAACGTTCCTTGTTTTAATTAACACCAGTAGTATTCTGTAGTGACCTAAATGAGCTGAAAAAAGATAAGTGTGTGTTTGATTATTGATGGTGTTGGTTGATATTCATGCAGACTGTAAACAAAAGCTCATGCATTTACTTGAAATCATACGTATATTGTTACAGTATATATTGATATGCATTGATTTAAAACACATCAAACTTGCCATTACAGGAGTTAATGAATCAAGAGACATCGTTTGCATCATATAACCTATTGTTCGTTTGCGTAGTTTGCACAATCACTAATTGTCAGATCAATATTTGATGTACATTGTACAAAAAGATTTTTTGAAGTTGCAAATAAAACATTATTATTGGAGTATGTTTTATAAGAAAATACTGTTTCAGTCTTTCAACTTCAACATTTCTTGTTTAATTCAGTGTTACTTACCTTTTCTTTGTAATTTGTCATATTTACTAGCAATTTAATATACAAAAAACATACAAATAACATAAAAACAAATAATAATAAAAAATAAAATAACAAATGTACAAAATAATATAAAAAATAAATAAATAAATAAATAAATTAATTAATTAATTAATTAAAATTAAAATAAAAAAACCTATAAAATGAATGAATTGTGGTATGGACCAGATCAAAAATAATAAAATAAAATAAAATAAAATAAAATAAAATAAAATAAAATAAAATAAAATAAAATAAAAGAAAAATAAAATAAAATAATAAAATTCATCAAAATAATAAAACATGAACCAAAATATAATAATCCTTCTAAAAAACATTTAATTTTCCTTCTAGTAAACCTAATAAATAGACAATAGACTTTCAGTAAAAATAGTTGTTGTTTTTTGGAGTAAAAATCAAAGGTATAATCAATACCACAAAAATATAACCCATCTAACACACTTTTACTTAGCTATATACCTAATTAGTCAGGTTAGTTATGTGAAATCTGAGGAACAAGCACTTGTATTTGCATTTTTCCTCCTTTGTGAGTTTTAAATAAACACAAATTAATTAATTAGCAAAAATATACATTTTAATATTTTTATACACATTCTATTTTAGAAATATATAATATAGAGATAAAATATATAATACAGCAAACATTTCATCCCCAGTCCAGTAGGAGGTGCGAAAAGCACAAACACCTAAAATAAATAAATAAAAATAAATAAAATAATAATAAAAAAAAACTTCACATGACGTGTCCAACGCGAATCAGGAAGAAAACAATAACAACATCACGTGTTTTCATCGCAGAGTCCGTGAGACGGTCTTAACTCTTAAAAGTATATTTAAACAGCGCAGGAGTCTCACATTAACAACACACACACACACACACACACACACACACACACATACACACACACACACACACACATACACATACACATGTAGAAATATATAATAAAGAGTCTAAATGTGTTGAGCTGTTATTTGTCGCGTCTGATGATGATAAATGCCGGATTCCCCGGGGATTTCCACTCAAGAGCAGATGGGTTTCGCTTTCGCTTCCAGACGCTTTGTGCTTCAGAAGATCTCTGGAGGTCTGTAGAGATGGAGGAGAAGCTGATCTCTCTGCTGAGGAGGGATAAAGTCCAGCTGTGCACCGAGCCCTTCATCTCTGACCAGCAGAAGATCCGGGTGAGTGTAGCACCTACGGCTCTGCACTTTGTGCGCTTAACACTGCTGGGAAAGTTCACTTCGGGGTAACTCTTTATTTTATGGTACATGTACTTACTTTTATAATAATAATAAGTTATGCATAATTACATGCAAGTTATCATATAAGCCAAACCCTAACCATATAGTAAGTACATGTAGTTAATTAATATTACTCAGTACCAAAACAAGGACGCCTTTAACGTGTGTTAACGTGTTTATTCTACTTCATGTGTTCAGGAACTGGCTCAGAAATACGCGTCGGCCTCTGGTTTCTCTCTGGAGGAGGTGATCTCGACTCTGGAGAGCATTCGAGCAGAGAAAGATGAAGGGAACAAACAGTTTAAAGAGACACCAGTGGCCTCGCTGGAGCTCCTCCTGCCCAAACGAGAAGGAGAGGTACGGATGCGTTCACGTGCATTTACTTACACGGAGGATTCAGTGATTTAACTCCTGCTTTCGATTTTTTTTTTCTCAAATAAAAACAAAACAAAAACTCCTGCTTTCGATTTTTGTTTTTTTTAAGAATAAGAAAATGAAAGCTCACTTAAAAACCAAACTGGACATCACCACAAAAGAGCTGATGAAACAGTAAGTAAAAAAACTGGGCTGAAGCTGATTTCTAGAAGCCTGTTTCTGCCACGGAATAGAATCATTAAACAAGTAATCGCACCTTTTTGTCTCACAGTTCACTTTTTTTTCTTGCAATTCTGAATTTACTGTTTATGTGATACATTTTTGACACTTTACTCGCAATTCTGATATTTTGTCTCACACTTCTGAGTTTAAAGTGTGCAGTTTTGACATTTTTCTTGCAATTCTGACCTTACATCTTATGATCTTAACTTAAAATGCAATCGAGAGAAAAAAAAAATAATAATTACTACTAGGTGTGCAAAAAGGTGGAAAATTCTCAAATGTAAACACCCCAAATTTTTACACCCCTTAAATACCTATCCTTTTTAAATTGTTATTCCATGGCAGAAACAGAATTGGGAGATTTAAATTCAGAATTCTGAGAAAAAAAGTCACTTTTTTTGTTAGTTTTTTTATTAAGAGTCAGAAACTAAAAAAATCCAGATTGTGAGATAATGGACTTTTTTTTTTTTTTTTTGGTTTTTTTTGTTGATGGCAGAAATGGATCCTCCTATACAATTTCATCATTGTTTACTATTAATAATGATTTTTTCAGTACTTTGGTTTGATGTTTATTAAAAACTTATGTCTTCTTTTTTTAAAGGATCAGTGAGAGAGGCAAACACTTTAAACTGATTTTAGCGGGAAAAACACTGTCTCCAGGTAAAAGACTGATGTTTATATTAGAGCTGTATTAATCACTGCATGTTGTAACATGATCCATGTCTCTTTAAGAGAAAAGGCTTGAGGCTCCTTGAATGAACTAGAAGTGAAGACATAAAGTATAGTAAAAGTAAGACTCATGCGGATAAGCGTTTGTGGCCCGGAGCAGGATGAAGAGAACGAGATGCTGAGAGAAGGAAGAGGAGAAGAAGAACAGAAGCACCAGCTGGATGAAGGATTGCAGAGAACGCAGAAGGGTTTCCAGATCCTTTCGGAGAGAGGTGAACCTTCAGTATTATGGTCACAAGATCCATTACGGTCCCTCCATTTTTCACAATTCTGTGATCGTAGAATACAAAATAAAAAATGTAAAAAGCCACTTTTTAATTTGCAGTCCTGTACAATTCGTCATTTAACTGCAAAATAATCACAAAAAAACAAAACCCCACTTAAAGTTAACTACAAAATAATCTGAAAAAAAAAGCATAAACAAAAAAAAAAAAATACAAATAAAAAAATTAAATATTAATAAAATATAAAAGACAAAAAACAAAAAATTATAAATAATAAAAAACAAAAAAAAAAATTAGTGTTGGGTATTAAAATTGTAGTAACCAAAAATGGTTTAAATTATAAAAATCCAATAAATAAACAATAGATATAAAGTAAAAAATAAATACATGTTTTTTTAATCAAATAAATGAAAAATAGCTATGAAATAAAAATAAAGTTTTTTTAATCAAATAAATGAAAAATAGCTATGAAATAAAAATAAATTTTATATTTTTCGTAAAAATTCGCTATTTAAAAAAAATAAAATAACTAAATAAATACATTTAAAATTCCAACCAATAAATAAATAAGTATATTTTAAAATCCAATAAATCAAAAATGAAATTAAAAGAAAAAGAAATAAAAAAAATAGTTGTGTTGTTTGTGTTGTTTTTTCTTTTTTTTTTTTTCAAAAAAAATAAAAAAAAAAAAGGCACACACACAGAAAGCCTATTTATTTATTTATTTACTTTTTTTCAACTAACGCACACACACAGAAAGCCGCTTATCACGCACTTGAATGATCAAATACAACTAAAATTATGTCAAAATGCCCAGTATTCAAGTAAAAATATCAGCTGCATGTGTGCATTAGATCTTAAATTTTTAACAGTGAACAGCAGTCCTAATCTAACTGCTGATGCTGCTTTGTCATTAACGGTAAAATAAATAAAGAAAAAAAAAGGGAAAAAGAAAAAGAGAAAATCACGCTCTGCTCTTGACTTTGAATCACTTGGTAAACTTTAATAAAGATTATTTAATTTTTACCTTTGTCCTTGTAATTAACCTACCTTCAAGCTTTATATAATTACTACTGATTATTTAATTTCTGTACTTAACCTACCTTCACGCTTTATTTAATTTTTACCTTTGTCCTTGTTATTTTCTTTTGTTCTCCTGTTCTTCTTCTGTTTTTCACTTATTCACATATGTGTATTATATCTTATTATATCAGACGGCACAGAATACACCACGCACCAACACATCACCTAAACATAAAGCAGAACACAAAGCAAATCCCTGACACAGATACCTGAAAGCGAGAATAGACTTCATGTTACTGTAAATGCATCTTCATGCATCCTTCCACATTAATCCTGAATCTCACAGAGATGAGATTAATTCCTTAGTGTGCATACAGTATTGGTGTGTTTTTTTTTTCTCTTATAGCATTGCCTTAGCAGAAGATTAAATCACTCATATTTATTGCTTCAATCTCATAAACTGTCGATGGGTTTCCACGAGAAAGGTCGAGCTCTGATGAAGAAGAGGAACCACAGTGAATACTGATAAAGAATAAGAATCAACCCTTACCATCATTCATGACTGGCAGGCCGACGAACAGTTCAAGTACGACTTCATCAAACATTAAAACATTATCGACAGCGTGAGAAAAAATCCACAGGAAAACAAAAAAAACAAAACAAACAACCACTTAACAACATTCATGACTGTTCACTATTCAAGCTTCAGGTTTCATTCCATCGTCAGTAGAACAAAACACTGTCTTTTCACACTTCACAAAAAAATAATAAAACAATAAAGTGACATCATATACAACTTAACATTAAAAAAAAATTAATTAAAAACCAAACGAATTAAAAACCGCCGATTACAGTTCAGTATGCATTATGCAAATAATACAGTGACATCATCGCTGTCTTCTGAAGAGCTGCTCTGTAGCTGATTCATATCTGTTTCAAAATTGATGAACTTTGAAATATCAACACTGTGACTGAACTGAATTGAATCAACACTGAACCACACTGTGCTGAATAATGACTCTATAGTCTTTTTGAGCTTCTTTATAGCTGAAATGTTCTTATAGAATGTGACTCTTGTAGAATATGACTCATTTAAATCTTGTAGAATGCAACGCCTTTGATTCTTCTGGAATACAGCTCATTTGATTCTTAGAGCATCGGTCATTTTTACTCTGATATAGGATCATTCTTGTATTTCTTATGGAGCAAGCATCGCAAGTCATTTACTATCACTTTTAAATTTTAATTACATCGCCATATGACTCATTCGAGAGAATCATTGATTTCTTACATATGGACTGATTCTACAATGCAACACTTTTGATTCTTTTTTATTCTTTTAGAAGTCAATACTTTTGATTCTAAGAATGATCATTTGATTTTAAGAAATTACAGAAATATTATGAATGCCCAACTTGATTATTGTGAATATGCTATGTTTGATTCTTATAGAAATTCTTATAGAATACGACTAATTTAAATCTTATATTAGAATTCAACTTGTTTAATTTAAAAAAATAACCATTTAGAATCCAACATAATACAACTAATAAAAATACTAAAAGATTCCTTTAGATTCAACCTTTGATTGTTTGATTTTAGAATATGGATTGCTTCATCCTTTGCTTTCTTAGAGAATATGACTTGATTCTAAATCTTATAGAAAATGTGACAAACCTTTGATTCTTGTAGAACTATTTTAGAAACAATGGTTAGATTCTTAGAATATGACTCATTTGATACTTGTATAATACAGCTCCTTTCATTCCAGTAGACTATGATTGATTTGATTCGTTTAAGACCTGAGGTGTGTTAATCCAGTGCTGTGCTGTGATCATTGAAGGCATCTCCTAATGTTTGTTATGTGTGTGTTGTCCAAAACATCTCCTAATGTTTGTTATGTGTGTGTTGTGCAGTAAGTGTAACCCTGCGCTGCAGAGGACGGTGGATAACTACGCTGTTCTGCAGCTGGATGTGGTTTGGTGTTATCAGGCTCTGAAGCAGCTCGAGTATCTGAAGGATGCCAGACAGCGTCTGGAACGAGCCGAGGACTGCTTCGAGAGATGGCACACACATGTTTACAGTGTATGTCATGCAGCAAAACAACGACCAACCAAAACCTCAACCACACAAAATAAACACACACACATGTTTACAGTGTATGTCATGTTTACAAGCGTATGACTCTATCTGCTCCAGAGTCTGCTGGCTGACCTTGAAGGCGAGAAGGACCAAGCGGTAAACAAGCTCAAAAACAAAAATTAAAAAATCTCAAAAAATTAAACCTCTGAATTTGTAATTATTACTCCCCTTATACTCTATGAATACCAAATGCTAAAGAAACACAAAAGAAAACAAAGCAGTAATATAATTATTCTGCCTCTGTTACTGTCTTTATTTGCTTTGATTACCAAACTCAAAAGAGCACCAAGTGCTAGTGCTGCAGATTGAGATATAAACCAATAGATCTAAACCAGTAAGAGTTTGAGAATTCGGAGAGAATCTTTGAATCTTTTGTCCAACACATTTGTTCATGAACGAGGAGAGTTTGAAGCTCTTTCCCAATCTATGTTTGTGAAATTAAACAAACATTTGTGCATGTTCATGAATTCAAAACACACACTAGCTACAGTGCATAAAATTAAACAATAAAATGTAGGTTAATCATAAAGGTATATATATAAAAAATAATAAAAAATTTTGAAAAGCTGTCTTATGTATTTATGCATTGCAACTTTATTTTCATGAATATTGAATATATTTAATTGTTCATACAGTAATCATAAAGGTTTAATTTATAAAAAATTGTTTAATTATAAACAATAAAATACAACATGAATAAATACATTTAAAAATCCAATAAATAAACAATAGATATAAAATAAAAATAAATATTTTTTTAATTCCAATAAATAAAAAATAGATATAAAATAAAAATGAAAATATATACAATTTTAAAATAAAAAAACTAAATAAATATGTAATACTTATAAAATACAGTTCTTTAAACTTTTAGAATATAACTCATTTAATTCTGGTAGAATCTGGTTGATAATCATTTGATACTTGTATGATATGGCTTGTTGAATTCTTATAGAATATGACTCATTTTGTTTTTATAGCATATTGATTAAATCGATTGTTCTAACCTAGAGTATGACTTCTTTGATTCTTTTAGACCCTTTGATTCTTCTTTTAAAATAATAACCCTTTTAATCCTCCAAAATAATAACCCCTTTAATCCTTTAAAAACCTAACTGTCCTTTGACTGGGCTACATCATTAGAATTTCAATATTATAAATCCTGAAATTGACTGTGTATGTGTGGGTCTGGCCCGTGTGTGTGGGTCAGGTGCAGGAGCTGCTCGATCAGCTGTCTCTGGACACTAAGAAGATGGATCAGCTGAAGACTCTGGGTTTCTCGGAGCAGGAGGCGCGTCTGGGTTCACACACCCACTCAAGTAAAAACAAAACAAGTGGAGGAGGCGAAGCGGCTCATCGAGCAGAGGAAGAAGGTGCTGCAGCACAAACATCTTCACACACTCACTCATGTGAATTCACAATTAAACACGAGCTGCTGTCTCATCAGGAGAAGAAGGAGAAGGAGGAGCTGAAGGAGCGCGAGCAGGAGATGAGGAGAAGCCGTCTGCAGGACATCAACACACTGGTGGAGCTGGGCTTCAGTAAGAGAGACGCCGCCAGAGCCCTCCATCAGACCAGAGGAGACCTGGACGAGGCCTACAGGGTCAGAACACACACACACACACACTCACACACACACACACACACACACCTCACACACCACACTCACACACACACACACTCTCACACACACACACACTCACCTCTCCTCACACACACACACACACACACACACACACACACACACACACACACTCACTCATACACTCTCTCTCACACACTCACACACACACACACTCTCACACTCACACACACACACACACACCCACACTCACACTCACACACACACACACACACCACACACACACACACACACACATGTACAGTATAACTACATCCATATATATATATATATATATATACACAAATACTAAATATAAAAAAAAAAAAAACAAATAAACATACAATATAACAACATACACAAAAACAAAATATATATAAAAATATATATACAAACAATCCCTTTTATTTAAAATATACAAATAAAGGGAAAAAGTGCTAAAAATATAAAAAAAACAAATACACATATAACTATAGCCACAAAAATATATAAACTTATGAAAATACATCATTTCAGATTTTTTAAAAGAAAAAATATTTATAAATCGTGTAAATACAAAGATGATATTATTGAATAATAAATGCATATATAACTGTGTTCTTATATATTTTATAGATGTTTTTTGTTTAATTATTTTGTCAGGCACAAAATACATCATTTCATATTCTTGCTTCTTCTGTACTTTTTTACAACAGGAAAAAACCTGAAAAAATGAATCTGTATAATATAATTCTGTTTAATGTATTAAAAAGTGTGTTGTGATGTTGTGCAGGATCTGCTGGACAGAGCTGAAGACCAGAGATCAGAGCGTGTGGCTCCTCAATCACCTCCGTCCTCCTCCGACTCCACCGGTCAGACCTCCGTCCACTCACCTGATCAATAACATGATCAGCTTACTGACAAATCATCTGTTTAAAAAAAAACTTTTTACATTAGAAAAAAAATTATTAAAAATATGGATGTTTAAAAAAGACTTAAAAAAAAAAACATTATAAAAACATTATTTAATAAAAAAAATATATACACACACACAGAGACAATACATGATCAACACAGATAAAAACACAAACAAAAAATACAAAAAAATCATAAAAAATAAACAAATTCTAAAAATAAATATTTTTAAAAAATTGTAAAAATATATATATATATATATATATAGAAAAGCAAAACCGGACACAATATATAGTCAAGAAACAGAAACAAATCTGATTATATATATATATATTATATATATATATATATTATATATCTATATGCGGACCACCAATATAATAGTCAAGAAAACCAAATCTGATTATCGCTATTTAAGAAAATTATTATTTAAAAAAAAACACAAAGAAGGAAAATTATTTAAATGCAAAAAAAGTGTGTGTATATATATATATATATATAGTATATATATATATATATATATTGTTCATATATATTCGAGAAAATTATTTAAAAACACAAGAAAGGGAAATTTTTTATGCATATTATAACTACACAGATTTATATAATGCTATTATTTATTAATAATAAAAATAAATTGTGTATACATACCTATCCCTAAACAATAATACATGATTAATAATTTATAATAAATAAAAATGTAAAATATAAAAGCTATAAAAAATAAAAAATGTAAAAATGTAATGACAATTAAATCAAAGAAAAATAAAATTATAAAAAATTATAATAAAAAACATTTGTATAATATACAGTTTGTGTGTGTGTATATATATGTGTGTTTTCAATTATTATTTTTATTATTAATAATTAAGATTTATTAACAGTTATTTAATTATCTAATACTAATGATTTGTTTCATGTAAAGAAATCATGATGAGTGAGAGCTGCTGATGTTGTGTGTGTGTGTGTGTGTGTGTGTGTGTGTGTGTGTGTGTGTGTGTGTGTGTGTGTGTGTGTGTGTGTTCAGCTTGGAGTCGTGTGGACGAGGATCTGGTGAAGGAGGTTCTGGAGGACATTCCCAGACACGAGGAGGATTATCTGGACCTGACTCTGGACGAGGAGAAGGAGCTGATGCAGCAGATCAGATCCAGGCTGGAGAAGCAGAGCTCGTCCTCCGCATGAAACCAGAGATGTGTGCCCTTTTCTTTGTTTCAGATAGCACTCCATCCAACAAGAAAAGAACCTTGGATTTATACAGCAGTGATAATAATAATATCTGTAATATTTTGAGGATTGATGACGTATGTCAAAGAACCACTGATTTGTCTTTATTTAAAGATTGGCTGAAGGGACGTGTTTGTTTGGTTTGATGGTGATTCTACACTAATTTCATGATCGGTTCAGTTCCGGTTTCTAATGTTCACCTTCAGACGTTTGTTCAACATGCAATAAAGATTCACACCTTCAAAATCTACATAAACAACATGCAATAAAGATTCACTCGTGAACATCGGCAGAGTCCACATTTTTTACTCTCACTACACTTTAAAAAAAAAAATCAAGTTGTTAATATGAAAAAAGATTTATTGGAATATGTTTCTTAGTATATAATTGTGAAATTAACGAGTCTACTCCGTTTTTTTTCAGTGTAGTTTTCAAATCTCTCTTTGTGTGTGTGTGTGTGTGTGTGTGTGTATATATATATATATATATCTATATTTTTATTTTTTTATTTTTTTTTTTTAAATTGTGGTTTTATTATTTTACTTGACATTTGTCAATTAAAAATGACCAAGTGAAGGTAAAAGAGTGATTCAAAATTGAATTATGTTTCTAAAACATTCAATATCTGCTCACTAAGGCTGCATTAATTTGAACAAAAATACAGTAAAAATGTGAAATATTATTCTACTGTAAATCAGCTGTTTTCTGTGTGAATCTCTGTTAAAGTGTAATGTATTTCTGTGATGCGCAGCTGAATTTTCAGCATCAATTACTCCAGTCTTCAGTGTCACATGATCTTCAGAAATCATTCTAATATGATGATTTGCTGCTCAAGAAACATTTCTGATTATTATCAATGTTGAACACAGTTTTTTTTAAACTGATACACTAGGTGTGGGAAACCGTGATGCATTTTATTTTTCAGGATTCACAGAAGAATAGAAAGTTCAAAAGAACAGCATTTATTTGAAATAGAAATCTTTTGTGACATTATAAATGTCTTTAATGACACTTTTGATCACACTAATGCATCCTTCATTAATAAAAGTATTACTGATTTATAAAAAAAAAATTAAAAAAAAGACTGAACCCAAGCGTTTGAAGAGCAGTGTGATTATAAATGGGAGCGTGACGGCGATGTGATGAAGTCCAGAGCAGACACAGAGACTCTTGTGATAAAATACCATCTTGATTGTGGTTTTGAGTTTATTTTACATGTTGAGAGAGAAACGGGTCACGGTCAGGATGGAGGGTTTAGAAGTAGTTGACGATCCTGCGGATGGACTGGATGTTGGGGTTCTGCGCCTGCCACTCGTTATGACTGCAGTAATTACCGCGCTCCACGATGTACATGCGGCCGCGGAAGTTCGGCTCTTCATACATCACCCACCTGAAGATTAGATCATAAGGGTCAATTTTTCGAAACTGAGATGTATACATCATCTGAAAGCTGAATAAATAATCTCTCCATTGATGTGTGGTTTGTTAGGAGGACAATATTTGTCTGAGATACAACTATTTGAAAATCTGGAATCTGAGGGTGCAAAAAAATCTAAATATTGAGAAAATCACTTTTAAAATTGTTTAAATGAACTCTTAGCAATGCATATTACTAATCAAAAATTAAGTTTTGATATATTTACGGTAGGACATTTACTAAATATCTTCATGGAACTGATCTTTTACTTAAATATCCTAATGATTTTTGTCATAAAAGAGAAATGTATAATTGTGACTCATTCAATGTATTGTAGTCTATTGCTACAAATATACCTGTGCTGCTTATGACTGCTTCTGTGCTGCAGGGACACAGATATTAGATTGTAAAATGATAAAAAGTGAATATTAAACTTCAAAAAAAAAAAAAAAAAAAAAAAAAGTTAAAGCACTTAAATTACTAAAAATATAACTAAAAAGATACTAATAAATATGGGGAAAAAGCACATTAACTAGTACAAAAGAGATGATAATTGAAAAAGCTGAAACAAAAAAAAGAAAAGAAAATGATAAAATCTGTATATTAATGAAAACTTGAACTTCAAAAAAGATTTACTAAAAAAACCTACTAAAAATAGAAAATAAAGCTACACAGAAATATATAAAAAGACAAAAAAAATTGAAATAGAAATACAGCTGAAATAAAATATGAATATTAGATGAAAAATGAACTTCAACAAAAATTAGAAATGTTGCTTTGGTAACTAACTGAAATAAAATTTAAGTTCTAAAATAATAATAAAACTAAATAATACAACAAATTACTAGAAATGACACTAACAATGTCAAAATAACAAACTAAGACAAATGTTGGTAATTTAAATAAAGTAATATAGTAAAGAATAAATATTAGATGAAAAAATGTAACTTCAAAAACTAAATGAAATACATTTATAAAATAAGTGCTAAATTAAAAAAAATGTTTTGATAAAATATAAAAATATTAAGTTTCAATAAAATCGTATTGAAAGTTAAATTAAATGAAAACAAAAAAAATGAGCTAAATTAAAAAAAAATAATAAACACTATAATAGTAAATAAATAACACTAAAATAATAACTCCCTTTTACTAGAAGAGATGCTGCACTTCAAACTAAAGCGCATCGGTCACTAAAGTGGTCAAAGATGCTGAGCATGATGTGTGTTCTGATCTCTGAACAGTAATTCTATAATAAGAGAATGAGTCTGGAGTGTGAATATAACTGATGCGAGTGAACTCACGCTCCGTCTCCGAACACTCGCACAGAGTTGACACAGTTGGTGTTGAAGCCGCGGCTCTGGAGGAAGGGACAGTCGTCACACAGATCCATGCACTGCCCCGTGTAGTTACAGCCCTCGAACAGCTGCATGCGGTAGTGCTCGCCGTGCTGGAGGAAAACACACCACGTGTGTTAATGCATCCCGGCCCTTGGTAGTGTGCTAGACTTGTGCTGATCATACACAGGGCAACTTTTGGAGCATGCACTCTTAAAAATAAAGGCGCTAATTTTATATAAACTGTAAGAAGCATCTCTTTCTTTGCTTTTTAGAATCTGAAGAACCTTCTTTCGCCACAAAGAAGCTTTCGTGAAACTGAAAGGTTCTTCAGATGTTAAAGGTTCTTTATGGAATCATTTAGACAAAAAAAGGTTATTGTGTGACATCACTGTGAAGCACCTTTATTTAGTGAGACGTTGCTCAAAAACTTGCCACCTAAATCATCAACACATAAAATTGGCCCATGACTGATCTAAAGTATCCAGACAGAAATGTGTTACTCAGTGAGACGTTGCTCAAAAAGTTGCCCCCTGTATCATCATCGTGTATCATTTTAGAAACAAATTTTTTAAATATTTCTAAAATGAAATGTATAGGCAACAATAGAGCTTATTGAATGATATAACAAATCCCATAATTCATAAAAAAAATTTAAAAAAAATATTTAAAAAAATAAATAAAAAAGTTGCATAAAATAAAAAATTATAATAACTGAAATAAAATAAAATAACTAGTTTCCCATGTTTTATAAACTAGTTTAACTTAACGTTCTATAAAAATTATTTAAAAAAATTTACAATGACATAGACTTTAAAAAAAAAAACTAATAAAAAACACAACAAAATTACTAAATTTTTAACTAAAATTAAAATTAAAATTCTAAAAAAAAAAAAAAACTAAAAATCACAATAAAATGAAAAAAAAATGCAAAAAATAATGCTTTAGTAATGCTCAAATATTCCTGCAAATTATTTTCCATGGTAATAAAATGTAACGAGGTCATCAAGTGATGACGTTTATCGTTGTATAATGCAAGAAAATGTATAATGTATTTAAAATTTAACAAATTCTGCATTTTAAACTATAATGAAACTTCTTTATAGTCACATTTAAGAGACATATTTGGACTTTTATAATTACATAATACACACATATTTGGACTTTTATAAGTACATCTGTCACTAAAGTGATCAAAAGTACTGTAAATCTTACAGCATCTAAACAACATCTATGTGTGATCTGATCTCTGAAGAGTATTTCTATAACATATATATGTATGTATTAGTATATTAGAGTTAGAGGGTCGCTCTCACCATCCTGACCGGTCTGCAGGAGCCCATGTGATCGTTGTGTGAGTTCCAGCGCTGAAACTCGGGGTACTCTCCGCGCTCGAGGATGTACTGCTGGCCCTTGAAGTCGGGATGATCGAAGCAGATCCAGGCGCCGCTCTCCACACGGACAGAGTTCACTCGGTTCATGAAGCCTCGGTCCTGGAAGTTATCACAGTCTCCGTAGACCTCCAGCCGGCGGCCGGTGAAGCAGCGGCCCTCGTAAAACACGATCTGAGGAGCAGAGAAGAAGAGCTCAGACTGTAACAGAGCATCACAACAGGCTTCTTCTGAAGGACTGCAATCAGAAATCTTCATGTTAAGGGGCGGAAAATAAACTCTGAAGATGAAAGTCAAACTGTAAGCGTCATATAAAAAGGAGAGAAACTCTCCAAGACAAGGTTATTACTGTTAACTTAAACTAAAATCATTCAAATATTACTTAAAAATTAAATAGACATTAGCTGAAATAAAATTAATTTAAATATAAAAAAACCCCAAAAAAAAAAAAAAAAATCCCAATGGCAACATTTCTTTTTTTTTCATTTCATTTAAAGTATCAATGTAAACTAAGACTAAATAGATAATAATAAATATATAAATAAAAACTGTATAGACACAAAAAAAAATGCCACAACTTTAACTGAGTGCCAGCGTAAACTTAACCTAAATAAAAAATAAATAAATAAACAGACTAACATTATAGACTAAGACTAATACATAAAAATGATTAAAAACTATTTAGACACATTTATAAAAAAATCAATTTAATTACAATATCAAACTGTCATGTAAAAATGATGACAAACTCTCCAAGCTTGGATTATTATTAAAACTAAAACCATTAGAAACATTTACATTACTTAAAATAAAATAAACATTAACTGAAATGAAATATATTTTACAACATATATATATATATATATATATATATATACACACACATATAGAAATGAAAAACTAAAAAAAAATACAAAATAATAATAATTCTTAAAAAAATTACTAAAACTTTAACTAAAATCTAATTAAAAATATTAACTGTCAAACTGTAAATGCAATGTAAAAACAATGACAGTATCTCTCCAAGCCTGAGCTATTATTGTTAACCAAAACCATAAAAACCTTAAAATTAATAACAAAAAATAAATAAAAAAATAAAAATCATTAAAAAAAAATCTGTTAGTTTCCAAGGTAACATTTCATATTTTAAATTTAAGCATTACAATAAACTAACACTAAATGTAAAAATAAAAGGAATAAACTAAAACTAATAAATAAAAATAAGTAAAAACTACACAGAAATAAAAACAAAACAAAAACTAATAAAAAAGGTTAAAATGAAAACAAAAAATACATATAAAAATAAAATCTAATTCAAAATATTAACAAAAAAGATAATAGCACCTCAGTGACAGTAAAATAAGACTGCAAGCGTGAAGGGGTCTACAGGAGGTCAAAGATCAGCATAATTATACGCCTGAAAGGTTGGAGGGTCAGGGTTTCTGGTGGTTTCTGGCCTAAACTCTGCTGAAGTCCTGACCAATCACACTCTTACCTTTCCAGAACAATAAAACATTAGACACAAAATTTTGACGCCAAAATAAACAACAATCACAAAAGAGCCACAGCAAAAATATAACACAACAAAAAACACGGGCCCCAGGATCTCGCGAGAGCCGCTGCACAATGAAGAGCTTTAGCTTCTGCTGACGCCACGCTTTCCTCGTCTGCTGATTCTGGGCTTTGAGCGCAATAGATTCTGCTTCGCTCGACTTTGTGTCTCGTCCTGACAGAGCAGAGCGCATCAGATCATTCTTCTGCTTTCATATCCCAGGGTTTGAGGAAAGATGTTATTCATGTTTTACACTTAATCAGGATGAAACACGAACAAGCATCACTCACGTTCAAAGCAGATCTGAACACAAATACATCACTCTTACTGATTTATTATATTACATTTATTTTCAACAAACATAATTATTTTGTTTAAAATTCTAAATATCATATATATTTAAATATTTATTTAATTAAATAAATATAAATAAATTTATATAACTGAAATGAATTAAAAATAAAATAAATTTTATATATTTAATTATTTAATTTTAATATAGTTAAGGAAATATATATAACTGAAATGTATTTAAATTAAATAAATTTGTTTTATTTTATTAGTTTATTTTAATATATATATACATATATATAGGAAGAGAGAGAGAGAATATATATACTGTATATATATATATTATATATATAAATATATATATATATATATATATATATATATATATATATATATATTCTGTTTGTATTTTAATTTTAGTTAGTTTTTAATTTAATTTTAATAGTAAATTCGTTGTTTTTTGTCATTTGTACTAGCTTGTTTAGTTGTTAAAATATTTTTTAGTTTTTTATATTTCATTTTTTTAAATAATGTTTTATTAGTTTTATTCCAGTTGTAGTTTTAGCTAAGGAAATCACCTTAAACTAAATAAAAATTAAAAATGTTGCAGTTTTTATTTCAAGCTGTTTTTCTTAATTTAGCAATAATAACCCTAAACTCAATCATACATACAGACTATAAAAAGAGCTTTTATGAAGCATAAACGACTTCTTTCAGTAAACATTCGTGAACACATTTTTAACGAGCCAGTCGTTTCAGATTCATTATTACACGTGTAATTAGTTTTTAATCAGATCATCCTGTCTGGTCTTTATCAGCATCAGAATATTAATCCTGTTCAGAATCACATCTTGTTGAGCGTTTATGAATCAAAGGATTGAAACTGGTTCGATTAAACCTTCTGTTTAATTCACTTTACATGAATAAATAAATGCATATTTTAAGCATCTTTTGAACTTCTGATCTTTTTTTGTTTGATCAAACAAAAAGAATGAATTTATATAAACAAAAACAAACAAACAAAGCAAAAAAAAAACATAACACAACAAATCAAACCAAACTAGACTTACTGACATTTGTGCTGTTTTCCCTCCAGAATGATGTCACTTCCTGCAGGATGATGTCATTCAGGAAATGCCTTCTGTTAGTTCAAGGGATTTTATAAAAGACTGAGAGGATGGATTAAAACGATATCCAAAATAAAACATGTTTAGTCTGAAATATTCTGATTAAAATAGAACATAAAGAAATACCTGGAATATTTTAAATGGATTTCTAAAAAAGTTCATATTTTAATTTATTTAGAGGTTTTCGTTTATATAAACCTGAAAGAAATCTGACAAAACTTTTTCATATGATATTATAGTTTTATTAATATATTAAATTCATTTTTATTTTTATATTGTTTTCATTTGTATTTTAATTTTTTAATTGTTTTTTTTTTGTAATTTTGTTGTGTTTTTACCATTTTTATTATTTTTTTTTTTTAAATATGTCTTTTAAGTTTCTCTTAACTTTTATTTCAGTTTTATTTTGAATTTGGTAAATCAACTTAAACTAAATAAAATTGAGAAATGTCATTGATTTTTTTTTTTTTAAGTCAGCAATATTCTAAATAATTTTTTACTTTTATGATTTCTATCTGAATTTGTTTTAATTTAGTTTTAATAACATTGTTGTGGTTTTTGTCATTTGTAGTAATTAAAAAAAATATTTCAATAAAAGTTCTTAATTTTTATTTCAGTTTTAGCTTCATATATTTAAGGAACTCAACTTTAAACGAAAATGTTAAACATTTTATCTCATCAAAATTATACATAATTATAAAATGTTACATTAAATTAAGCATATTCTATATATAATACATATATCACCAACATCTCATTATTTTAATGAAAACATTCTACGTTATTTAAACTGAGCATGAAAAATGTATATACATATAATTTTTGCCATCAAAAAACATTTGTGTTAAAATATTAATGATTAAGAAAAAAAATATTAATCTAAGAGTATTTTCTCATAAGGAACACATTTTTCTCAGTCAAAATGAACACATTTATAACAAACAACCTTTACAATAAATAACACCCTAAATCACATATTTCTGTAAATCACAGCAAGCGACTCGAGTCATAGTGAAACAAAATGCTGCGTTTAATGATTACAATCAAAAAAGTCCAACAACATTCACAACCGAATGAATGCTGCCAGCTTTATTGGCCATAATTACCGTTTAAGAAACACGATATACAAATTCCAGAGGGTTCGGGGGAACAGAGCGGAGGATGAGAGGTAGAGAAGAACGAGACACAAACGTAAGGCTGTGTGTTATTCAGGAACGTCACGGACAGATTCAGTCTCACAAAGGAATAAATAAAAGAGAAATATCACACAACTAAAAAAAATGTAAAGTCAAATGAAGTATAAAAAAGGTTTAAAAGGAAAAGCGGACATGTCTATGCAGGAAACAGGCAGTTAGCCACTTCAAGTAGAGGGATCGGTTCCCCAAAAACAAACCCTGCTCAAATCCCTTTAAAAAAAAACCACAACCAAACATCTCAAGATCAATGTCTCGAACCCTGTTCAAATCTGTTTAGCCTAGAACCAGAGCAGAAACACAAGCCAAGCCCAAACTCCAGCCTCAAACGAACAAACATGCTTGCTAGAAAAGGTTGTGCTTGCTCTCCGGTGGGCGGGGCAGACTGTGGGAGAGGGGCGGGGTCAGGGCGGGGAGGGGGCGGGGTTATCTACATCATAGAGCAGGGTGTCCGGCCCTGAGGAGCGCCGCCGTCTATCTTCTCCGCCTCCAGGATTATCCTCTTAAACACCTCCACGGCCGTCTGCGAACACACACACGAAAACATCACGAGAAAAAAACATGATCGCGATCCATTCATGCCACTTCAGCTAAAAAAATAACAAAAAAAAAAAAATATATATATATATATATTTTATCATCATTAAGTGAAATAAAATGTTGACTGGTATAATCTTTTTATTACATATAAAAAAAAAGTTAAAAAAAGTTTAAATTAATTTAATTTAAATTAATATATATATATATATATATATATATATATATATATTTAATTACATAAAAATAAAAATTAAATGAAAAACAAATTAAATTTAAATTAAATTAAAATGTAAAGTTTAATTTTTTTTAATTTAAATGAATTAAAAATTTTAATGAAATAAAATATTAACTGGTGTATATATATATTTTTAATTACATAAAAAATGTAATTAATGAAAAATATTTTTTAATTAAATTTAAATTAATTTAAAATTTAAAGTTTTTTTTTTTTTGTTTTTAATCAAGCATCTAATTTTCACTAATTTTAAAACAAAAAATTTAAATATCCAAAAAACTATAATATCTCAAAAAAGCTAAAAATAACACTGACAACAAAAGTCATAAAAATGACACACACCAAAAGTACTAAAACTTATAACACTGCCGGAGTGCCAGTAAATATTCAAAAAACTATAATATCTCAAAAAAGCTAAAATAACACTGCCGGAGTGCCAGTAGTCTAAAAAACCATTTAAATTAATAAAACAACAACACATTTTAATTAGAACACCAGAAAGGAAAATAATAGCAAAGACACAAATATAAATATAGCAATGTCACAATAACATGAGAAATCAAGGGCATCTTCCCATATAAAAACACAACAAAAAACAAAAAAATAAAATTTAAAATATTAAATCTGTAAACAAATTCTCCTCAAAAAAATTCCACTAACCAAAATGTCATTATTTTAATGCAAAAACTATTTAAAAAATATTATTATTATTATTTTTACATTTTACCACTGAAAATGGGCCACAGATTTGTATTATGCATAAAAAAAAATGTTTAATGCACTGGGCATCATAAACGGATTTATTATCAAATCATAATTTTGCATTGAATTTTCATTGCCATATTGATGCATTAATAATTAATATTATATTATAACACAAATGTACACAGTTTAAAATTTCCCATTTCAGGATTATTTGATGAAAAAATTACATAAAAGTGTGTGTTAAATGAAATAAAATGAAAAATAAAAAAATTAACCAATTTTATTTTAATTGCCAAGAAATCAATTCTCATTTTCATTTAGTTGAACTTGATGTACAATAGTATCTCAGTGATATTACTATAACAGTGTTTCTACCTAATATATATATAAAAAAAGAAAGAAACATAATGAAAACACCAAAAATAAAAAGGTTTTGGAATAATAATAAGAGGGACTGATTATTATGCAAATACTGAAGGTCTGCTGGATCAGACGTCCTCGACTCATTGGTGTCTCGCAGAAGAATCATCAGACAGTTCCTCAGAGAAGAACAGAGACACTCGAGGAAGAGGAAGAGGAAGAGACAGGAAACGCATCATCACCTGATTCTCTTTGGCTGAGGACTCCATGAACGCTGCGTTCCATGATTCTGCCAAAGCTTTGCCCTCTTCACAGCTGATCACACTGAGAAAGATGAAATATACTTCATACAGCGTTCATCTGACCTTCACTTGAACTCTGAGATCAGAACAACACTAATGACACATTCATGACTGAACTTTTGCACTGCAATAACTTCTGCATCTTTTATTCTTTGTAATGTTTAGTCGTTTTATTATGTGCATTTGTCATTTTTATTAGGTTTTCTTTTTATTTTTATATTACTATTCAGATTTATTTCCACTTCAACTTATTATTCCCCCCCCAGTTAGTTTCTAAGGCAAACTCAAACAAAAAAAGTTTCATTTATTTCAGCTTTATTTCAATTAGCAAAAATGTTTTAGATAGTATTAGTTTTAATGATAAAACCTTGATGAAAAAGAGTTTTCTGATAAAAAAAAAATTATTTTACCATTATTTATACTATTACAGTTTTTATAAATATTTAAATATTTTATAAATATTAGCTGTTATTTTTATACATATATTTTTAGTTTGGATTTTAATTTTAGTTTAACTTTTAGTGTGTGTGTGTGTGTGTGTGTGAGAGTGTGTGCGTGTTTGTGTGTGTGTGTGTGTGTGTGTGTGTATGAGAATGTGTGTGTGTGTATATGTGTGTGAATGGTGTGTGTGTGTGTGTGTGAGTGAGTGTGTGTGAGGAGAATGTGTGTGTGTGTGAGAGAGAATGTGTGTGCGTGTGTGTGTGCGTGTGTAAAGAATGTGTGTGTGTGTGTGTGTGTGTGGAGTGTGTGAGTGTGTGTGTGTGTCTGTGTGTGTGTGTGTGTGTGTGTGAGAGTGTGTGTGTAAAAAGACGAAGTGTGTGTGAGTGTGAGCGAGTGTGTGTGTGCGTGTGTGTGTGTCTGTGTGTGTGAGAGAATGGTGTGTGTGTGTGTTGTGTGTGTGTGTGTGTGTGTGTGTGTGTGTGGTGTGGGTGTAAAGAATGTGTGTGTGTGTGTGTGAGAGAATTGTGTGTGTGCGTGCGTGTGTGTGTGTGTGTGTGTCAGTGTGTGTGTGTGTCAGTGGTGTGTGTGTGTGTGTGTGTGTGTGAGTGTGGTGTGTGTCAGTGTGTGTGTGTGGTGTGGTTGTGGTGTGTGTCATGTGTGTGTGTGTGTGTGTCAGTGTGTGAAAGATCACAGCAAAAAACAAACTTACCTTGTGTTCATAAGAGACAAATTTTTTTTTGTGTGTGTGTGTGTGTGCGTGCGTGAGAGAATGTGTGTGTGTGTGTGTGTGTGTGTGCGTGCGTGCGTGCGTGTGTGCGTGTGTGTGCGTGTGCGTGCGTGTGTGTGTCAGTGTGTGTGTCTGTGTGTGTGTGTCTGTGTGTGTGTCAGTGTGTGTGTGTGTGTGTGTGTCAGTGTGTGTCAGTGTGTGTGTGTGTGTGTGTGTGTGCGTCAGTGTTGTGTGTGTGTGTGTGTGTGTGTTGTGTGTGTGTGTGTGTATCGTTCATCATCAGTCCAGGAATAATCAAACTCATCCTGCTCCCCGAGGCTCACGTTATGTTCTCATTCTGAAGGAAACACTACCGCCTCAGATCCAGCACCGTTACATCACTTCCTGTTTACTCCCAGTCAGTCAGCTACTGTTTGAAATATTCCTCCTGAGCGTGTGTGTAACGCTTCATCATATGAGCTCTAGTGAGGAGCGACTAACTAATATCATCAAGAAGATAAAGTCATCAATCTCTGATTTACACCAAACACAGAAGAACAAAATCAAGAAAAGTCAAAATATGATTTAGATCTGATGTGAAAAAAAGTGCATTTAATAGAATATTAATGAAATAAAGACTTGAAAAGCACATTTTGTAATAAAGTTTTCCTTGAAAGAACATTTTAAATTAAAACACAGAAAATGTGATTTATCAATAATACAACTGATTTTATTTAAAAAAAAAGAAAGAAAAAAAAATTACTGACCAGTAGTGTATATTGTTATTACAAAATATTTCCTATTTAAAAAACATAGTTTCTTTTTTTTTTTTTAACTACTCATCAAAGTATCCTAAAAAAAAGTATCACATGTTCTGAAAAATATTAAGCCCAGAACTATTTTCCAACTTTGATAATGAATCATCATATTAGAATGATTTCTAAAGGATCATGTGATAATGATCCTAAAAATTCAGCTTTGCACACAGAAATAAATGATAATTTAAAGTATAATAAATTTAAAAACAATTATTTTAAGTTGTAATAATATATCACAATATTACTGTTTTTTTCTGTATTTTTGATCAAATAAATGCAGACTTGATGAGCAGAAGAAAACTCTTCCAAACACATTAAAAAAATAGTATGTTTTTGATCAAACTCATGCAGAAACAGTCTGGAGTCACGTACCGTTCCATGTGAAGGTATCAAACAGTCTGGAGTCACGTACCGTTCCATGTGAAGGTCTTTCTTATTGCCCACCAGCATTATGGGTACTCTGGGAAAAGAGGGCATTAGGACATCACTGATGAACATTTATAACACACAGACATGAACTCAGTTTAACACACGCAAGCATCATTTACACATAATGCATGTTCCTGCTCTTATGGATTTTTCCTTGTTAAATATCATGTTTTCTTCAGAAATGTATCACATTGTGGAAGTAAAATGGGTTAACTGTAATATTATCAAAACAAAAACAAGTACAGTCTCAGTAATAGAAAAACTCTACTTAAAAAATAAATAAATAAATAAAATATTTAATATTTGTTTTTAAATATTACTTTGCTTTGGGGAAAAAAGAACTTTAAAATAAATATATAAAAAAAAAAAACTAAAAATGCTAAACAATAAAATACATATATTTTTGTCTTTAGAAATGATCTTTGCAGATGCGAAATTAAACAAATATATAGAAATACATAATAAAAATAAAATTAAACATTTTGTAAAACCTGAACTTTGCAAGAGCTAAATAAAAAACAATAATAAAAAAAGTAAAACATTAAAATAAAAAACTGAACTTTGCAAAAGCTAAATTAAGAAAAATATATATATACTTACTGTACTTTTCCCACCATATCCAACAACTTTTCATGGATAACTTTTACTACTTCAAAACTGCAAAAAGAGGGAGAGACAGATCAGAAAACTATCAGATATTTAAAAATGAGAATAAAACAGGCGGAGATGATTAATCAGAGGATAAGAATCACTGTAAAACATCTCGAGGCTTACTGCATCATTCATAAAACAATAAAAGACCTGCTCGTGCAAAAACCAAACTATCTTCACCAGAAACAAAACCACGACTAACGTCCAGAACATCAAATCTGATCTTAGTTAATACCTCTGTGAGCGAGCTGAGATCATGTCTCAAACTAATGAGAATTCAATCTGATGCCATGTTTTATTCATAAAGAGTCATTTTCATCTTCACATCAGGAATCAGCCTCGAAGGCCTGAGAAATGATCCAGCATCAGCACCTCTCACCTTTTATTTGACGTGACTGAATACACCAGGATGTAGCCGTTGATGTCTATGGAGTACGTCTGCGGGAAAATAGAGTATTCGTCCTGAAAGAGAAGAATTCAAAACACTCTTCAGAGAGATGAGATCAAAATTCCATTCGAAGAATTCACAACATGATGTTTCTATTAGAACATTCTGCCATCTGTGCAGCGCTATTATAGTATTATTAATAAACGATTACATTTATTAATATTTTTTCAGTTTCAGTTTCCATTTTAATAATTTTGTTATGTTTTTCTTTGAATATTTTTATTTAGCTTTCATTTACTTTTATTTCAGTTGAATTGATTTTAGTACATCAAATTAAAATTATTTTATGTTTGGTTAAATTGTCACTTTTTTAATTTGTCATATAATATTTATATTTTATTTTGGCTTTTTTATAATGAACTAAAAGAATTTTTAATGATTATTTTTATTTTGTTTTTTATTTTAGTTAAAACAACAACACTGCATCTGTGTCTAGCTGTGTCAAAGGTTCATGGTTTAATTTGTTTCTGCATTAAAATGTGTTTCAGAATCATGCATTTAACGCCTGATATTGACTCAAAAAAATTTTATATAAAACAAAAGTATTTTTTCAAAAAACAAAAACCTGTAAAAAAATCAAAAATTCTCACCTGTCCTGCTGTGTCCACCAGCTGCAGGTGATACTCCTGACCGTTCACAGTGATCATTTTCGTAAATGCTGAAAAAAAGAAATAAAAGACACCAGATCAAAAATCAGAAAAATTGTGAAATATTATTACAATGTAAATCAGCTGTTTTCTATGTGAATCTCTGTTAAACTGTAATTTATTTCTGCGATGCGCAGCTGTATTTTCATCATCATTACTCCAGTCTTCAGTGTCACATGATCTTCAGAAATCATTCTAATATGATGATTTGCTGCTCAAGAAACATTTCTGATTATCATCAATGTTGAACACAGTTTCAACTTTAAGTACACGTCAAGTTATAAATGAACAACTAGTCAGTAATTGTTTAAATCTGAAAGTTACACATATTGAATCAGATATGAAAGAATGATTCACAGTTCAGTGAGTCAGATGATAAGTAACCGAATGATTCAGTGAGTCACAATCACAGAACTGATTCATAATGTCTACAAATCTGAGCAGACTAGTCATAAGTGCAATAGAAATGCATGTTATCTATATTTATTTGATCACTTCACAGATCACGTGTCAACTCTCAACCCTGCATTATTATGATTCATTTCACAGTAGGATGTGATCTGATTCACTTACTGTTTTCAATCGTGGGGTCGTAGGAGTCGACAAACTGGCCTTCCACAAACTGTATTGTCAAGGAGGATTTCCCTGAAACACAGAAACACACCATCAACACAGTCAGACAATAATACATAAACATACCAAACCAAATGGCATAATTTATCAAGAAACTGCAACCATGCCACAAAAAAGCTTCATTTTTTATTGCAAAGTATTTTTTGTCTTATTTTCACCCCTGTACAAAAAGCTTCATTTTTTTATTGCAAAGTATTATTTCTCTTATTTTCACCCCTGTACTGAATTTACTGAAGTGTGTGAATGCCTGCTGATGAAACACATCTCCATTCAGAAGAGCGTTTGTGATGAAGCTGCCATAGTGGTAGTAACGCAGGACACACACACACACACACACACACACACACACACACACACAGAAACGAGTGTGTGGGCAGATTTGCCCTGCAGCCTGTTGCTATAACAACGGCCAGTTCCTCTCCACATCCAGTGTTTGTAAATGCGATCTCTCATTCACAGGGAAAAGCCCACAGGAGCACCGGGACGCTCCGAACGGAAGAGCAGACACACGTTTGATCAAACAATTCCAAACCGAACATCCAAACACGATTCTTCAATGAGAACAAACAAACAAAATACAAACTAGACGAAACTAGTGAAAAGCAGGCATTACTAAAGTCCTTTTTATTCACGTCCAGCCCTTTTGAAATGGCTTTTATAAAGTCCAACCTTCTAAAAATTTAAATTTTGTCAGCTACATTTAAATCAGGAATAAAATGTAACAATTGTAGCAACTCTGCCTCACGAGCTCAAACGATACATTCAAAAACAAACACTCACATTCAAATCTAACAAACCGACAAAGAAGGTTATTGGCTCTTTAAAATGAAAGGCAGGTCTTCAGCAATGATTTCTCCTATGGATATATTTATTATATTTATGATAGCTATATCAACTTCACATGTTATTACAGAGAAAATACAGATTAAACGATCCCAATCTGACTCGATTCTTGGAGTGGCAATCAGATTCCAAAATTATGCTTGATCTACATTTGTTTTTTATTAATTAATGAGCTTACTATCAAATTCATGTGCATTTTTATTCAATTACTTATACAAGTAGTTTAAAATAATTACAAATTAAAAATAAATCAGAACAATTTTGTCAAAAATGCATTGTACGTTTTAAAGTAAAAACAATGTATTAATATTAAACATTAAAATATTAGGCTAATTGTACATTGATCATTCATGTTAGTTCATAGTCTATTAACTACTGTTAAAAAATACAACTTAAAAAATGTAAAAATGTATTAGCAACTGTTAAAACTAATAATGATGAATAATACTTCTACAGCATTTTGTAACATTAGTTTACATTAGAAATGGACTCTTATTGTAAAGTGTTAACATTTCATATAAATACAGATGTTTTTTAACTCCACGTGGAGTAAAGTATCGGTATGGATTTTACCGATAACTGACTGCTCTAGTTATCGGTACCGATAAATCGGCAAAACCTGACCTCTAATATTTATGATTGGATCTATCATAGAGTCCCTGGAAGATGGAGAGAAGAGGATAAAAGCTTGATAAAGTGAGCGAATGCTGATGTCAACCAAAAAAGAAAAGAATTTAAGAGATAAAGCAGTGATGTTGTTTTCCATTCGAACAACATCACAGATAAATCCTTCATAATCAGACCGGGAATATGAATTAAGAGTCTATAAAAGGCATTGCTTGCTACTGTAGGTCAGGTTTGAGTTGTTCATTACAAGCGTTTCTCGATCGTAAAGCCATTAGAGAGCAGCAGCAGCACTGCCTTCCCTCCGTTTTAATGGAAGCGCATCGGATTTCAAGCATCCTTCCTCATCAGCTCTATAAATAGAGCGTGAAACAGGAGCAAACGCATCAGGAACATATAGTTCCCATCAGCCCCGGGTGACCCCAAACAAAGCCCAGATGTGGGAGGCAGTGACCGCTGGAGTGGACACGCAGAGGTCCTCCTCGTCTGAAACCAGCACGAATACTGTACATTTCCATCATTTCCATTGCTTCTGGAAATCAGTTTATGGATGGTTTGAGACTCCACAGAAGGCACTGAGTCCATCATTAGAAACTCAAAGGTCTTCATTGGTATAGACGAGTGAAGGTTACTGCATTGACAGATATTTAGCTGTGAGCCAGAAATATCACGAATGCAGAACTAAGTCTACTTAAAGAACATGAAGGACTCAACCGGAGGAGGTCTGAACATACAGCACGCTATCTGTGGTTAAAGTTCACATGCATCTGCCGTTTAGAGGCCTGAAATGACCTTATAAGAGTTGACGCTTTATTAAATCTAACATAAAGCAAACATGTATTTTAATGCATGCTTTAAATAAATTAAATACCAATACAGATCATAAACAAAACATTACAAATACAAAAAAAAAATCTAGTCAAATCAAACCTTAAAAAAAAAAAAAAAAATTTAAATCTATTCTAGTATGAACATCTAAAAAAAAAAAAAATTTAAAAATGAAACACAATTTGTAAAAACCCAATCATATACTTTTATAGTTTTTATTAATATTTCAAATCAGTTTTTATATTTTAATTTTATTCAGAGTTTTAGTAATATTGTGGAGTTTTGTCATTTTAGCAGCTTTTGTTTTATACATGTGTCTGTATAGTTTTTATTAATTGTTATTTCAGTTTTAGTTATTTTAGTGCGTTAGTTATTAGTTAATTAACATGAAAACTATATTATTTTATTTCTGTTCACATTTAAGTAACATTTTTTCATGGTTTTAAATTTTTATTTGAGTTGACTAAAATAACCCTGATGCACCTAAATTTTGGTGACCGAAAAATATTAGTCCGAAACATAAATAAATAAATACATTGATTCAATAATTCATTGGTTCCAAAGGGCCAAAGTCACTGACTGAAAAAGTGGCATTAAATTAACGCTTCTCTGACCAAAGTTGAAATATGTAAGATTTGTTTGGCTGAAATATTGACAGGTGAGGTCAAATTATCAATTAACCAAATTTTATAACAAACCCTTCTTTATGTCTCTGCTTTCAACTACATGCAACTTTAATTTAATTCTGCTACAAAAACAAACAAACAAACATTTGGTGTATTTATTTAAATACATACACTACACTGAACAAACATACTGGATTTCACCGTGACTTGAGCTTGAAACTGAGTGCAGTGTGTACAAAGAATCCATGCTAAATGTTTGGTCGTGATTATGTGAACCCAGCGGTCCCCGAAGACTGATCTCCACTCATGTGTGTCCTGATGTGCTGTTGGCATGTTCTCTCAAGCGTCGCACACATCAGCAAACATGTGTTCTGTGTGAACGCTTTACCAGGATCCAGCTCCAGTGGATCAGAGTTTGACATTTTAGTTTAGTTTAGGTCACTGTGGTCTGTTCTGTGTCTCCCTGGGTGGCCACTAGAGGTCTCACTTCCCTTGATTGTCACCCCCTTCTGAACTTCATTTCCCACTAGCCTTATCTGTTCATCACTGTTCATTGTGTTCATCTGTCACCACTTACCTTGTTTGCACCTGTCTATAATACCCTGGTTGTTTCTGTCATTGTTTACGGAGTCCTTGTTGCATGTCACCCTGCTTTTTTCCTTGGTTCCCTAGTGGATGTTCGTGTTTCGTGTTTTGGAGATTTGTTTGGTTTTGACCCTTGCCTGGACTGTTTTTGATTTGGATTACCCTTTAATAACGCTGCATTTGGATCTACCTGTCTGTGGTTATATACTGAACAGAAGATCAGGATCCAGCTCCAGTGGATCAGAGTTTGACATTTTAGTTTAGTTTAGTTTTTTTTAGATTGCCGATACAACAACTTAGAATAGATAATTAATATAATGTGGATATATACTGAATATATATTATAGATGATGATCTATATGTACATATACATACATATTTGTATATGTTCTTTACTTAAAATTAAATATTTTTTTTTTTTTAAAAAGCATTATTTATTAATATTGACTGTTAATTGGAAATGAAATAAGATCGCAAGTTTTTGGCTGATGCCGATAATCTCAAATTATCGGTCAAATATCAGCCGATATATCGGTTGATTATCAATACGGGTCAAAATTCAGACTCGGATCTGGTCTCTGATTGGACAATCCTGCAGCATCCACACTCATTCACAACATCACAATATGAATTATTTAGAAATAATGTATTAATTCAGTTTATAGATCAGGAGTTTTTAATCTGCCGTCCTTAAAAAGTTTGGGGGGGGGGGGGACTGTTAAAATGTAAAAATGAATAATAATAAAAGATTCAAATAAACATATTAAAATAAAATAAAAAATAATAATTTGTATTTTTACAATAAAAATACAGCAAGTAAACAATAAACAATATTATTTAGCTATTTTAAACAAATTTAAATAAATTTATAAAATGCATCAACCACTGCATTCTAACAAAATAGAATCAACAAAAACTATAATTTTTCTAAATATAATATTATACCGGCATAATATGTCCTATATAGTAAATAGATAGTATACCGATCTAAATCAGGTCTTTATACATGAAATTATACAGTATATAAGGTGAGGGACCCTCACATGAGGATGCTCATGTTTGGGGCCTGTGGCATTTAAAATAATAAAAACCTCATAGAAATAAGACGAACCTCCTCTAAATGAATACAGAGCTCTTGAGATGCTGACATGTGTATACAAGATATGAACAGACACACAGAATGAAAATGCATGAAACATAATGCATGCATACATGCAGAATAAAGACACTGGACCGAGGCCTGCGTTCACCTGCAGAACAGCACTCACATCCTAAAGACAAGTTTGGGAATATGCACGAGGATGCAGGGTGTGTTTTATGATCTTATGTGTCACAAAGCATGCATATTTCAGCTCGTGCTTAAATGCATGCGCTAACGAGGATGCAGCGCGCGCACGGGGTGACTTTCACGAATCTCATGCATGCGGGGAAATATCAAAAGCTGATGCCAACGACACTCACCGACGGATCTGTAGCCCAGGACGGCGATCTTTCGCGATTTCGGCTGCGGCATCTTTATTTATTCCCTATCACATCAATATCCACATGTAAGAGGCTCGTCTGGTCTGGAACAAACGAAATCACATGGATTTGATCCGGTATTGCGTTTCAACGTCGTGGATATCGAAGTGGAGAAAAGTATTAAATCCGTTCCGCCGAAAGAAGCGAATATTGTTGATAAATTACGAGGAAAGTCTCAGACTCTGCGTCACTGCCCACCTCAAACCTGCGTTAACTATTCAAGAATGAGCGCGCAGGATTGGTTGAGCTCGGCCTGAGAGGCGGGACGCGTCGCTGTTAATCGCACAACCATTGGCTGAACGGGACTCTACGGTTCTAGAAGTGCGCATGTGATTGGATGAATGCGGTTGTCAATCATAACACGCCGGATTATTACTTGAAAAGTGCCTTTCGAAAGACATAACGATGGTGGATCATCAACTCAGATTTGAAAAGAAACGTATCAGTTGATTTAACCATAATTTCACAATTAAATTAAAAATTTTAATATTTTTTTCACTTTGAGTGACTATGTCTAACATGAAAAATCGACAGTTTATTAAGAAATTAAGAGGTGTTTCTGCATTTTGTCTTATATATATATATATATTCCCCTTTGGTTCTTGATGCGTATGAAAAAGCATAAATGTCAGTATCTGCTGCCCTCTTCTGGACAGACAAACCTACACACAAGCTTTACATTTATTTTTTCATTTTCAAAAACAGTAACCTATTATAACTAATAATCCCCGTTTTTTTGCGTTTGTCTTGGTCTTTTCCACTTTCTAGTATTATTACTTATCTTACTGATTGCATATGCATTTAAACAAGAATGGGTGTATTTATACACACATTTATTTATTTATTTGCGTATTTATTTATTTATCGTTTTGGCAGGTTTCGTCCTCCATAACGGTACCGTATCATTTTTTTTTTCTTCTTTATCCTTTATTTTTATTCCTTGCCATCTCCAGATCATTTCCCCAGTTTAACACTTTATTATGAAATGCTTTCAGCATGCTGGTTAATAATGATAAATGTAGATGCCTAGCCTGAAATATAAACTTTTTTAATGCAATTTGAGCATAAAAACATTATTTATGGGACAGTTAATTTTAGATTTTGTTGCTAATTGAAGTATGTTACTGTGTGGCAGTTTTTGAGATTTCAGGATTTCCTGATTTATGTAGATAGGACTTGGTCTTGGCTGGCTGAAATAACCAGTGTTGGGAGTAATGCATTTCTAAGTAATTAATTATTTTAATTTAATTACTCTTCCCTTAAAAAAAAAAAGCAGAGTAAGGGATTACTCTTAATTTTTCTTTAATTTAATTGCAGTTATTGCATTAAATACTGTATAGACTATAGAACAATTCTATACGAAACAACAATTAAAATGTAACATCTAATGTTAAAATATGTTTTTAATGTAACCTTCTCTCTTTAAATACTTTGGTCAGTTCAAGAATCATTTATGCAATTTTATATTATTGATCTGAAAACATTAAAAGCAGTTTCTTATCTATCCTTGTATTGTTACTGATCGAGGTTGATACAGGATTTAGGAAGTAATAAGTAATACAATACTTTTTAGAGAAAGAAATTAGTACAGTTATCTAATTACACTGTTGAAGACGTAATTTGTAGCTAGTAATTACTTACTTTTTTTTAGAGTATACCTTACTCAACACTGGAAATAACTGGAGTTGTTGCAGATATTGTGGTGACCCATTCTGTCTTTATTGTGTGACATTGACATTAGTCATGTGACCAGACTACATGATTATATGATATACTATAATGAAATGCAAAGCAATTTTAACCAGAGATACAGCACAATTCAGAAATAGAAATAATAGTATCCATAACACCAGCTAACTAAAGAATATTTATGTAGAATTGTAAATGAACTTGGATAAGAGGAGTTGTAAAGATGCATTACAAAAATGACAAGAGAAGCTGTATGCATTAAAATGCGCATGCGTTATAAGGAGCGTTTAAATGTGTGAGAGGAAGCGTCAGATCTCTGTGTTTCACTCAGTGGATGAATACTGCGGGCTGATCTGCTTCAGCTTCTCCATGACAGACTTGTACTGCTCCATCTGTTCATCCTCTGAGAGGGAAGACCGATTGATATCCAGGAACTTATATGCATTTTCAGACTGAACGCTGAAAACACCTTGTGCACGTCGACAGGATACACCGAATGTCTTCCAGTACTGAAAGATCAAAGCCACAGAAGATTAATCACTACACATCTAGTCAAAACACACTGATTAAAAATCACACACCTGTTCACTCATTCACTATTCTCTACATAGTGAAAGCAACATTGTTCACTATATGGGGAATAAAAATGAGTGAGCAAATGAAAATATGGATAATAGACAGACAATATGATAGTACAACTCATTATTTATTCTGTTTAACATATTTAATAATTGTATTCCTTATTAATTAACAATAATTGAGCATACCAAATGGTCACTAATACTGACCATAAAACAAAAGAAAAACTAAAAAAAAAAAATCTTTTGAATCAAGCAGGACTTTTATTCTGTGTTCAGAGAAGAGTTCTACAAATCTTATGAGATGGACAGAATCTTCATCCGACCTTAAAAAGCATTATGAAATAACCACAATTTTGAATTTTTATATTTTAATAAGCTATTATTTATTTATTGTAACATAAAGAATAGAGAGTTATTCCCATCAAAGTTTCTTTAAATGTGAATACTAATCAAAGGTGTAATGTGACCTCTCTTGCTGCTTCAGTGGAGGTCAGAAACTCCTCCTTCATGTCATCCAGGTCCTCAGTGAGATTGTCCCCAACAAGGGTCCTGTCTTTCAGTGTGTCCAGCAGAGATCCCACTCTCTCCCAGAACTTCTGAAGCTGAAACAGAATCTGCTTGATTCGAGAAAGACACTTCTGAACCTCCTCCAGGTAGACAATCAGACCTGGACAAACAACATCAGATGGTTTTGATTTTAGACCATTTAAACTTGATTTGGTGGAAATATATAAAGCATTATATGTAGCATTTTCAATTCATGCTGGGACACAGAAACATCAACACAAACTAAAACAGAATAGAAGGCATGACTGTAGAAGTGTTTTCTAAATAACATCTTAGTAGATCATGAAAGAGTTCATGAGAAAGTCTCTCACCATGCTTCATTCTGTAACGGCCCAACTGCTTCTGAAGTTCAGTCAGATGGTTTTTGTTCATCCAACTAACATTTTCTGCTCTCATCCTCTCTTCCAGCTGGGCTATTTCCTCCTCCAGACTCTTGATCTTCTTTAAAGGTTCAAATGGTTCTTCCAGTTTTTTCTGTATTTGAATCACATCAACAGCACACTTCTCCACACTTTGGATGTGTTGTTCATACCTGAATACGGTGCATTCAGATAAATGAACACAGTGAATGAACTGATAGTCAGAGCTGTACACATGTGTTATATACAGTATGCATCAATGTGGGTAATTGTTGATATTCTGTATGGTGCTATTCTGTTTCAAGATTTCAGAGCTGCACTGCTCACACTGATATGCATCATGTAAGATATTAAGACTTTGAATTTATATCTATTTTTTTTTTTTTTTTCGTTTTATCGCAAATTACTTTTTGTTTTCAGTGTAAAGCTCAGTTATGTTACGCTTACAATTAAAACATGTCAAATTTGTATTTGCTACCATGTTTATTCTAAAAACAATTAAAAACCTAATTCTGTGCAGTTTTGCTCTTCAGTGAAATGTATCTTGCTATAAGGATGTTTAGAGATTAAAATTATTTTTTTTTTTTTGTAAAATGATAATGTTTTTACCTCTTCACCATGGAATCAACAGGTTTAATGATGTCATCAATCCATGTTCTGACTTTCCCCATGTATGACAAAGCCAAAAGGTGTTTGTTCTTTTCAACGACTTTCGTCAGTATTGGGAACAGAGAGGAGTCCAAGTTGGAACTCGTGCCGACACACTATGACAAAACAGCATTGTTTATTTTTGGGTTATTTTGGTACTTTGGTTTTCTTTGGTATTTATATTTGTATATATTGGTTTGGACTGAGAACTTGTAAACATGTACACTGCTGGACTGTTGGATTATTGGTGCACGTCTAAATAAAACACCAGTTTACACTGAAGAAAATCTACGGGTTGAGCCATAATTTTTCCCCCCTTTTTTCCCGGAATTTAACGTTCTGCAGTAGACTGAGGAGACCCATTCTGTGTCTTTCAACATCTTCTGCATCACATTTGGTGGCAGCGATGGGATGGCAAACCGTAGGAAAGCACCGAAAGGGAAGAGGCCTGGTCTGCGCTCACAAGCAAAGTTGGAGGCTAAAGGGGACAAGACCTGGAACATCTTGACATCGGAGGGAGAGGAGGCGTCATCAGTAGAGCCTCCTGGAGCATCAATCACACCCGGCTCATCACAATGTCCACTTTGTACCAGTGGGCCCTGTTTGAAATAGTTTAATTTGTGTGTTCGTTCTATTTATTTATATGTGCTATTTACAAAATATTTAAGTTTTTTTCAGGTTTGTAGGTTTCCAGGTACAGAAACTGAATAATCAAATGTAAAAAAGCACTGCATAGTCTTCACTGTAACAATTAAATAGAGTCAAACCAAAATTTATTCAGACACCTTCAACATTTCTCACATTATCACAGTTTATTTGCTATAGTTTAGAATATGGTAATAAAATATGACAAGAACTCTTAGTTAAACTGTGTCAGAACAAATTCATCTTGATGATATCAGATAACAGTTAGAAAGGTATGTAATGGATTACAATCAACCAAAATTTAGACAACTGTAAGTATTACAATATTTACACAACTATCAATACTTTGTTGACCAATTACCAAGCAATGCTTAAATTAGTTCAGTCTGTGATGTAAAAAGGTCGCATTAGCAACTAAAGAAAAAACACTTAAGCTATGGTCAGGTCAAAGTGTCTGAATAATTTTGGTCCCAACTTTTTTATCAATTTTACTGGTAGTCCACTGTATGAATATTTTTTAGGTATAATATGCCTAAGATACACATCCGATTTCTTTCTCCACTGTTTACTTTCACTTTAGACATAACCGAAAGTATTTTTTTTTTTTTGAGGATAATCTCCAAGATGGGTATTTTGACGTAACTTTGTATGTATTTGTCGGTACAAGAACAAGAAGAGGCAAATTCGGTGTTCAATCACTTTGAGACGCATCTCTTTGCGTGCGCCCTGTGCGCACAGAACACGGAGTATGGAAGCAGATTAGTCTCAAATATAATTCACGCAAAAAACATGATTCACACATGCGTAGACAATTTCACATGCATGAAACCTAATTCACGTACACACAAAAAAAATTCACGTGCGTGAAAAAAAATATATGTTCACAAAAAGCAATTCACATGCGCAAAATAAAATTATATATTCATAAAATACATTTCACAAATGCAAAACACAATTCGTAGATATACAACTGTGCACAAAAACCTTTGAATGTTTAAAATGTACGAGTGTATGAATGTACAAATCGTCATTTACTACGAATCCCCTACCAATCATATCATAAGCCACTTAGAGACCATCCTGGCAGAGCTCTCTTCCCACGTGGGTCTGTCGTACTCTTTAGCCAATCAGATGCGAGCTTACCATTCAACCAATCATATCATAAGCCACTGAGAGTGCATTCAGAAGCTCGCAGGCAATCGGGGAGACGTCAAGAGTGAAGCCCATAGAAGCCCTGGCGTTACATTTTAAAATACTATACAAAATAATTAAACAGAATACTTACTCCTGCTCACTCACGCCAAAGAACTCCCCGCTCAAGTTCGCCGTCTGTGCAAGATTAACGATGGCAGTTTGCACGCACAGCTACTAGAAGATTTACATCTGTCAGACAGGTTGCTGACGTCATCAAGCTTAGTTTGAGTCTGCGCGTCAGAAACGGAAGTTCTTTAAAAATCGCTAAAAATGGGCTTCACTTGTCTCAATTGAGTTCCAATTGGGTCGCTGTGTCCATTTCTTTTACTGTCTATGGGATTACTGATGTAAAGGCTAAATTTCCGTTCTAATTAATCCATATGGTGCAAAAGGTGCGCAGAATCGTGCTCCTTGAATGCACTAGTGGCTTATGATATGATTGGTTGAATGGTAAGCTCGCATCTGATTGGCTAAAGAGTACGACAGACCCACGTGGGAAGAGAGCTCTGCCAGGAAAGTCTCAAAAACACACACACACACAAATCCGAGTGGATTTGTAGTAAATGACGATTTGTACATTCAGACACTCGTACATTTTAAAAATTCAAAGGTTTTTGTGCACAGTTGTATATCTACGAATTGTGTTTTGCATTTATGAAATGTATTTTATGAATATATAATTTTATTTTGCGCATGTGAATTGCTTTTTGTGAATATATTTTTTTTTTCACGCACGTGAATATTTTTTGTGTGTACGTGAATTAGGTTTCATGCATGTGAAATTGTTTACGCATGTGTGAATCGTGTTTTTTGCGTGAATTATATTTGAGACTAATCTGCTTCCATAACGGAGAGGCTAGCCATGAACTTAAGACTGCCACTACAAAGAAACTGATCTGCTTTGCATGTCAGCAGCCGGGACACAAAGCTTCTGTATGTCCGGCACATGAAGCCAAACTGACTGGCTCTTGCTATGTACCCAGAGAAAATGATGGGGAAGTAGACTCTGTTGGGGTGGGGCAAAGGAATAACATGCTGTTGGACATTACGGTGAATGGACGTTTGTTAAAGCCAATGCTGGACACTGGTACTGTAGTTCACTCTCTCTAATTAAATCATGCCATGTGATGAATGTTGACTGTGCTACCACCACTGATGTACAATGTGTGCATGGGCATGTAAAGAGGTATCCCAAAGCTGAAGTGTTGGTGGGGGTACAAGATCAGATGTCTCTTTTAAATGTAGCTGTAGGTAGCACCTTACCTGCTGACATGATTTTGGGGAAAGACCTCCCAACTTTAAGTGAACTGTTGAATGAGAGGGGAAACCAAAACACTGATGTTGTGAATACCATACCTGTATGTTCCTTTCCTGTAATGACAAGAGTTTAAGCCAAGGCGGGTCTGCAGCCTCTGCCGGATTTAGACAGTAGTCTGCTGCAGGGCGGGATCACAGGCCCAAGAAAATCACGTCATCAGAGGCGGCTACTGAAATATATGGGTACTCCAGTCTCCAAACCCGATACGAAAGGGCTTGAGGTTCATGAGTGGCAGATCGCAGAAAACCTGTCTGATTTGCAAAGGGAGGATGAAACCTTAAAAACACTGTTCAAAAAAGCTAAAGGGTCAAGGAAATCTAATGTTGACGAACAGTGTGGGATACACAATGGTATTTTGTATGCACAAACTGCTGATGTTCTACGTGTGGTTGTATCTTGTCGACCCCTTGTTTTGGATCTAACACACACTATTCCATGGGCAGGTCATTTAGCACAACAAAAGACATACATGCGTATCAGTTCACGTTTCTACTGCCCAACCATGTACACTGATGTACAACCATACTGCACCACATGACCAACATATCAAAAGACCAGTGCTGTACATCAGCGGGGCAGTGCACCATTGCAACCATTACCCGTCATCTCCACCTCTTTCCGTCGCATTGCCATGGACATTGTGGGCCCACTGGAAAAGAGCAGTGTGGGGCACCAATACATCCTTGTCATTTGTGACTATGCCACATGATGTCCAGAAGCTTTCCTGATTCACACCATACCAAAGGTCACTCATGCTCTCATCCAGCTGTTTTCTAGACATCCCAGTTTTCTAGGCATCCCAGATGAGATCCTCAAGGACCAGGGATCAAACTTTACCTCTCAACTGATGAAACCGCTTCACCAGCAACTGGGCAGCACAGCCATTCGAACCAGCCCATACCATCCTCAGATGGACTGATTCGTGGAGAGGTTCAATCAGATGCTGTAGAGTATGCTGCGGAAGTTTGTCGCAGACACTGGACGCGATTGGGATAAGTGGCTGCCATTTTCCTGTTTGTCTACCGAGAGGAACCACAAGCATCAACAGGATTCTCACCCTTTGAACTCCTCTACGGCTGGCAAGTACAAGGACCACTGGACATCTTAAAGAAAACCTGGACCAAACCGAAGGCCGAAACAGAGGAGAAGTGCACCGTAAAGTTCATCCTGGAGTTGAGAGACAAGCCAAAGAAAACCTCCAAGAAGCACAAGCAGCGCAGAAGAGGTGGTACAACCAGCAAGCCAGACTGTGCCAGTTTCAGCCAGGACAGAAGGTACTGTTACTGTTACCACCTTCCACCAACAAGTTGCTCGCCAAGTGGCAGGGGCCGTATACTGTTGTGAGGAAGATGGGTCCGGTGACTTATGAGATTTACCACCCGGACAAGAGGAAGACCCACCAGACCTGCCATATCAACCTGCTGAAGGTGTGGAAGGAGGGAACAGTGACCCCCAAAAACATGGCGTTGATGGTGAGAACAGTAGGGGATGAGCCTGCCCCAGATATGCGACCGCATAGAGATGCTGCAATGGTGATGCTGGATCACCTGGACGGGCCACAGCGGACAGAGCTGCAAGATCTCCTCCATCAGCTCCCGTCATTATTCTGGCCGAGGCCTGGACGGACCGAGCTCATCCAACACACCATACACCTCACTAATCCGACTCCCTCCAGACAGCAACCAAACAGAATCCCTGAATGACTACTTGCTCCCCAAAAAGCAGAAATTGAGACAATGAAAGAGTTGGATGTCATTGAGCCTTCCACTAGTGAGTGGAGCAGTTCACTGGTCATTGTACTAAAAAAAGATGGATCAATGCATGTCTGTGTTGATTTCCACAAGCTGAATGCCCAGTCGAAGTATGATACCTACCCTATGCCAAGGATTGATGACCTGTTGGCGTGGATAGGGCAGGCCCGGTACATCATGACACTGGACCTGTGCAAGGGGTACTGGCAGGTGCACCTCGGCCTGAACTCCAAGCCTCTCACTGCCTTTAGAACATCAGTTGGACTATACCAATTCACTGCTCTACCCTTTGGTCTGCACGGGGCACCTGCCACCTTCCAGCGACTGATGGACCAAGTACTTCAGGGCAGTGGAAAATGGGCTGCAGCCTACCTGGATGATGTAGTCATGTACAGCCATAACTGGGAGGAGCACCTTAGCCATCTATGACAGAAAATCCTAAAGAAAATCCATGCAGCGTGCCTGTTCTTAAACGTTGCTAAGTATGAGTGGGTAAAGCAAGAAACAAACTACCTGGGGTACCAATTGGGCAATGGTAAACTGCGGCCACAGGCATGTAAGGTAAAAGCAATCCAGGACAGTCCAAGACCTAAGACGAAGAAGGAAGTTCGTTCCTTCCTGGGTCTTGGGGGCTGGTACCGCCGGTTCAACCCTGACTTTGCCTCAATCGCGGCACCACTGATGGACTTACTACAGAAAGCACCTGGTGAAATGGACCCATGCCTGCGAAAGACCATTCAACTCCCTGAGAGGGAAAATGTGTTCAGCACCAGTGCTGCAGAGCCCTGACTTCAACCAGTGGTTCCTGGTACAGGTGGATGTCTCTGACAAGGGGATTGGAGGAGTCCTGGCCCAAGGGACTCTGGGGGCAAATAAGCCTGTGGTGTTTTTGAGCAGGAAGCTATTGCATAGCAAGACCAGGTACTCAACAATCGAAAAGAAGTGCCTCACAATAAAGTGGGCCCTAGAAGCTCTACGATTCTACCTCCTGGGGCAGGAGTTTGACCTGGAGACCGACTATTGGGCACTAACCTGGATCTACTCCATAAAAGACCACAACGCTTGAGTGACTCATAACTTTAATATCAGCAAATTTTGTGGAATTTAATGGGATTTCAGTCCAAAATCAATGTGACTTGTGCACTTTTCTACGTATTTGAACATGTGAGAATCAATGGTATTTTAGTGTCATTGACATCAATGTGACATGTTCCCAAGGTTTAGTAATTCATAGAAAGTCAGAGTTTTGGCAGAGGAGAAGATTTTCAATTAATAACTTATATGTGGTCGTTGGTACTTTTCCTTGTGGCAGAGAGTCACAGTACTGCAGCTATTTGGAAATCTAAGCAATTCTTCCGGCTTGCCATTCTCAAGTAAAGGATTTGAACGTCAACAATTACTCAACTATAACAAAAAGACATCAAAAACCAATCATCTGCAAGACAAATTCAATATGAAACCATTCAACTTATAAAAATCACAACAATTTTTTTTATTTATAATTTTCACATCTGAAAGAGAGGTGTAGTCATGGAACAATACAATGATTTCAGTTTTATTTAAATTAATTGTGCAGCCTTGGGCCTGTGGAGGGAAATGAAAGACATTTTAATATTTTTTAATGACCCGTGGAAACCATGGGTCACTATAAACTGTATGTCATTTTATGGAAAACAGCCTCATAAAGATTCTTAAAAAATAATAGTATACAGGTTTGGAAATGATGTTAGATTGAATAAATCAAGACAGCATTTTTATAAGCTGGACACGACTGATTGAGATTGCTGGTAATGATGAATTCAGTCTCACCTTTATAATAACAGCCTCAGAGCATCTAAACACCCGTTGTGTTTCAAGAGCTTGTTCTCTGATCAGACTCTGCAAATCGAGGAATCTTCCCAGAAGCAGGTAACACAGATGATAGAGAAGAGCCGTTCGCTCCGCAGACGGAAGAAGATCCTGAGGGAACTCTAAAGTCCATGGTGAATCTGAAAAAACCAAACATCATTGACGGTTTATAACTATCTTCAGGCTTGATTCATGGGTGAACTGGGTCAGAAACAAATGTAAAATGTCTTGAATTCTAGAATTATTTTACAAGTAGCTACAATGTTTCATTTGTGAGTTTGTGAGTTCCTCCATATATTTAAATATCTCAGTTTTTTTCTGAATTGCTAAAACACATTTCTTAAACCATCACTCTTTTCTCAAAACCTTAAACACAAATCCAAATACTCAAACTAAATTTACGAAAACCTCTGAATCTTCCATCAAAATCAAACAATCACTGCAAAACCATTTCTCTTGCACTCAAAATCAAACGGTGCTCTCAGATCACATACACATGCATCAATAAAATAAACACTACAGAGCATTCATTAGACACTACAAAGAAAAATGGAGAACACTGCATCCAGAACATTACAGAAAAAAGTTTTTTATTGAGTAAGCAAATTTTTCAATTCTGAAAAAAAGTATAGTAATTGCAACTGAGTAAGGTGATTATATTGTATAGGCCTATTGCAAGAATAGTATTGTGCTGAATATTGAATAGTACTGCATGTCTGTATATATTCAGCACTTGCAAAAATACTGCAGTCCAACTGCAAAGGCCAAAAAGGTCAAATAAAACTCTAAATGAATAGCATGTTACAGCACACTCAAATACTGTAAGTTGTGCAATTGTACAATCAGGGTTAGTGAGAGATTTATTCTGTCTCAGCATCATGTCTTTGTGTCTTTATTAGACAAATTGGTTTAAGCCCATTTGGTTCAGAGAATGGGTGTTTTGTGTTTTAGCAATTCAGAAAAACTGTAAGATGTGGTTCACACAGATTGCGTTCTTGTGTTCCACTGCGCTGCTTTCTCATTATAAACGTAGTTTAGTTTAGTTTAGAGCTTTTTTAATCCCCTTGGGGCAATTAATTCAGGCTGTTCTGGTGCTTCACATATACAACAGACACTTAACACACAGAGACAAATACTCAAAATTAGGGATGTAAGGATTAACCGCGAGCCGGTTGAAAATTGATTAAAAAAATGCTTGTTGAGATGCTAAACAAATCACGATTCAATTAAAGACAGGAGTTTAAATGAATGCATGTCTGAGGGGAACTTACTGTCTTTAGAAAAGTTTAGATGGTATTTTTTCTTTTCATCTTGCCTCTGTATAATGCATATTAAAGTTCATAAGTACAGCGCTGCTTGTTTACAGCGGTAACCAAGGAAATGCTTTAGGCCCCACCTGCTGGCAGAGAGTGAATCTGCATCTAGTTCAGCTCGTCTGCTGTTTCTGTTTCATGCAGATATTTTTAGTTTCACAAAACTGAAGTCAACCCATTCTGTTTTTGCTTCATATTTCAAAATTAAACAATCTAATTTAAATTAAAAACTGCTCATGTTGCACTTATGCTGCATCTTTGTTTGGATCATGATTAAAATGCAGTGGTTGCCTTTAATTTTAAATAGAAAGAGCACAGACAAAGCCTTAGTTTGTTTATATGAAGAGATTTCTTTTATTTGTGTTACTTATGTATTTGATTTGGAGCTTTTTTTTATAAATTAAAATTTAGTTTTGTTATTTACATTTACATTATATTAAAATCTTGTCATTTAGCAGACGCTTTTATCCAAATTATTAGCACGTTATTTGTCAACCTATGCTTATTGCTTTTTCAGTGCAGTTGTTATTTAGTGATTATATAATTTTAAGGTATTTTACAATCAAAACTTTATTATTTCTACACTTTATGTTGTGATAGAAGTAATATTGACAGAGAAATTTAGACATTTTTAACAGAAAAATGCACCAAAAAATTTCAGTTTGTGTGTCACCCAGTGGCTATTTATGGTATAACGCCCTAAATAAAATCTCACAGGAACATCATTTTTTTATATATCAACTTCAAATTTGGAACATAACTTATTTAGACATGAGGCTTTAATTTTATAGCAATTTTAGAGTAAAAGCTGTTATGAAAATATTTATTTTATATAAAATAAAATAAAAATTGTAAAGTGCATTTTCTTTAGTACATTGAAACCTCTATTAGTTTTTGATATCTTATGTCTGTATTACTATTGTTCCAACCTTAGGTCTGTATTTTAAAGTGTTCATTATTTATAACAATTTAAGCTTGGATAGTGCACTTTCACGTCTATATTCAAAAATGGATGGCACTTAAAGGGTTAATATTATGTCAGTACTGGTGGGGCCCATTTTCATGATATTGCCTAGGGCCCCACAAACCCATGGACCACATTTACCAAAAGCATTGTGAGCTAAGTTGATTGCAGAGACCACTGGTGCGAATGGATTCTACGATCAACTTAGCTCACAATGCTTTTTTTGGGGGGGGGGGGGGGGCAGCCTTGTACAGCCTCTACATACAGCATGGTTTCATGCTGCACACTACATAGCCCAATATTATGAGAAGAACTGAATGTTTAGTCTGTTGCTCAGACTCTCAAATTTATTTGGTTGACCTTGCAATGTCTTAGATCTGTTCAGAGGTAAATTATGACTGAATTTGAGCCCAATGGCATCAAATTAAAACAATATAATCCAACTCTTTACAGCTTCCTGACATCTCCAGTTCAGGATCAAGCCTTTTTCTTTAAGCTCTTTTTCTTCCTCCCGTGTGTCTCACATGAAATGAAAACACACAGAACTGTTATTTTAGGCTGAAATGATGAGTTTAAAGTGTCTCTCACCCTTGCTGTGGGCCATGGTTTTCTACAGCGTGTACACTGGTAAAGCCTCTGGCTGTAAGGTCTCTGAAACTACAACAGAAAGACATAATCAACCAACAATTAAAGTTAACACTGTACAATAATTTTTCATTTGTTAACTGCATTAGTTTATGTATGAACAACAAACAATACTTCTATACCATTTATTATTCTTACACTGTGAAAATTAGCTTTCAAAGTTGTAAATAAAAATTAAAAATCAAATAAAGATTGGAGCACGTTTTAAAGGAAAATGCAGTTTTAGTCTTTCTACTTAAAATTTTTACTTGCTGTCTCTTGCTGTCATTATTTGTGAAATTTACTAGCAATTTATGAGTAAAAATTGTTTTTACACCAAATTTAATTTTTTTTTTTTTTTCACTTAATCTCAGCATTTACTGTTTTTAAATTAAGTCAAACAATGATTAGCTGATTAGATAGTTTACTGTGAACTAAAATGAACATTTTAATCGATACATTTTCATTGAACACGAACTAGCATTAATAAAAGTTAATGAATGCTGTAAAAATATATTGTTCATTGTAAGTCCATGTTAGTTAATGGATTAACAAATATTCATGTTCAATGAGACCTTATTGTCCTGCCTAAAAAAAATAAAAATAAAAAATAAAAGTTATATAGGCCTAATTTTAATATTTTAAATATTCAAAATATACCTGTGTGTACTCATTGAGACCAAAGTCCCTTAAATACATAAATTTATAGTCTTTGTTGAGACACGACTCGAAAAACTAAAGCTGTTAAATTCCCTTGATGTGTGTATAAATACTCGGGGTGGGAATCTATGGGTATCTCATGATTCGATTCAATTACAATTAACGATTCATCGATGCATCACAATGTTGTCATACATCCTGTACATTACATTATTATTTTTCTAGGCCTCTTGTTTAAAAGTCACACTTGGCTCCTTCGTGGTCAAAAGTGACAAAAGCCTTGAAATGCAACTTCTTCTTCTTTTTTTTTTCAGGAAAATCAATGTAATACATTTTTGTTCGATAATATTTTCCAATTATTATTTAGAATTTTGAGGGGATTTTATGATACTATGCAATATTTATACAATTTTAATAAGCTATTTTTTCCCATTAGAATTACTGTAATTTTTTTAAAATTTAATTATTTATTTATTTTTCAATAAATGCAATATTTCACATTAAAACAGAGTGAAAGCATTTAAAATATAAGAATTGTGCCATCTGGTGGCATTAAAAAAATAAAAACTTGTGTAATGTCATCATGTAACCTTCTGTATAGCTCTGTATATACATATATACAGAGGCTTTTGGATTCCCATTTTTTTTATTTTAGACCTGTCTCTTCATTTTATTAGGTTTTAAATTTAGATATTTATTTAGATATCCTAAAAGACTTCTTTTTGTCAAGGTTTGGATATTTTTGGTTAGATAAATATTAGGTTTTACATTATGATTACAATCAAACATTAAAATTTTTCTAGAAAGGGAACACATGGGGCACGCATTTTTGTTACTCAGATATCAGGAACACCTGTTAGGCTAAAATAAGAACAAACACAATAATTTTCAAACAGTAATTTGAGGAAAAGGAGGGGAAAAATCTAAACAACCATAAATAAATATAATTGTAACTATTTATATACAAACTGTAATTATTTTATGCATTGCTGCACATGCAGCTGATAGTAATTCAGAGTTTCCTGCACACAGGAAGTTTGCACTTTTTGTTACTGCAAGGAATCTGTTTTCAGAGTGCATGAAGAAATATTACAACATATCAATGCATCGCATCATAGATTTGAATGGGACAAGACGTGATTTTGTGTTATGTATGTGAAATGGAGACTGAAGCCCAGGTACGTCTGCAAGATGACTGTTAAAGATCACCTGATCTGGAAAGCATCTGCTGTGTACAAACATCTGATAGACAGCTTTAAGATCTAAGTTTTATATACATTCTAAATTACAAACATCTTAAAGACATCTAATAAACATCTATTTGACATCTGATCTATAAACGTATTGCAGATCAGCAAACACTCTAAAAAAATAAGTTTTGCAGGTGTAAATGCAGACGTCTCTGTGATGTACTTGTGCTATTAGGGAATAGAAGAATACCTTAAACTTGATATCTAACCAGATCATTATGCATTGAGATGTATTTACTGTTATAAATATCTGTCACAAAATCTTGTTTTGAACATACATATAATATACTGAAAGGAAATGTTGCTCGACTTACTTGCTCGACGTGATGTGTTTCAGTTTCCTCCTTCTTCTGCATGCATCCTTTTAATCACGTGGTGTCGTTCAGTTTCACAATGTATCACCTGAAAAAAAATGTTTTTTTTTTTTTAAATTACATGCATTGTGAGTTTCAATTTCTCCAAAGTAGCCTCTCCTTTCTTTTTCAGTTGCTTTAGGCACATTTCTTAACTTTTTTTGTAGTGCATAATCTTTATTATTAACAAATACTGTATTAACAAAACCAAAAAAAACTAACAAAAAAAAAAAAAACAGCGGAAATGTCTACACTGAGTTTCGTTTCATTTTTGTGACTGCTCTACAAGTTCAAGGAAACCGAGAGGAATATTTGCATGTCACTCAGAAGTACGAGCCTCAGGGGGTGTTTCTTGATGGGAGTGAACGAGAGAACATAGTGCAGAGAGCAAATCTGCAGTTCTAATAGAAATTATTTTAAAGGGGTCATATGATGCGATTTCAGGGTTTCCTTTCTCTTTAAAGTGTTACAAGCTGTTTGTGCATAGATAAGATCCCTAAAGTTGCAAAGAATAAAGTCTCAAACCCAAAGAGATATTCTTTATAAAAGTTAAGACTCGTCCACGCCCTCCTAAAATGCCTCATTCTAACATGCCCCCACATCTCTACATCACAATGTGGGAATATTTGCATAACACCACCCAAATGTTCACACAGTGTTCGTTGCAAAAGTTTGTTTGGTCCAAAAGAGGACACAACTAGAAATCAGTGGTTAAGCTGTATTTCAACACAGTTCCAGAACAGTTCAACCCAAATATTTAGTGTGCAGCACATTTTCCTGATCCTGGGAGAGTAGACTACAATGCCGGCTGTTCTGACTCACAGCCTGTAAGTACGTTTTCATATTTAAAGGATGATTCAAACATGAGTTTTGATCAGTGTAGAGTTGTCATTTCTCCAATCACAAATGCAGACATGGTTTTATGTTTATGCGGCATGATGCAACGCAACGCGTAAAAAGACAGTATAAGTCATTACAATCAGTAATTATGTCCCCACTGAATGCAACAAATGCCAAGTTTGTAATGGGTTTTAATGTTTTTGTCTCATAATGCCGGGACACGCATCACAGTATGTTAAGGGGCGTAACATTTCTGTCACATGCTTGAGGCATTCGGCCAATCACAACGCACTGGATAGCTGGCCAATCAGAGAACATCTCACTTTTCAAAATTATGAGCTTTATAAAAAATGACGGGTTTCAGAAGGCGGGGCATAGAGGAGAAACAATAATGAACAGTATGTGGAAAATAATGTGTTTTTTTAAACTTAAAGCACATAAACACATTTCATTACCCCAAATACACAAAATAATGTTGTTTTTAGCAACATCATATGACCCCTTTAATGCACATGAAAACTCAGTGATGATGCATAAGGCCATGGTAATAAAAACATTAGCACCACCCCACCCCTAGCGCCGTCCCCCAAAATGTCCTGCTTTCCTGCTAGGCCTATGTATGTATGTTGTATTTAGGCTATATATATTTTCAAATACAAAATATATATAAAACACCTGTCGGCAGAGTTTTGTCTGACATCTGGACATGCCTATAGCCTAGTTAACATCATGATGGTACTGTGTTTTTATCATAAAATTATGTAAATAACTGTTGCAGTGCTGCAAAACTATTATTATTATTATTACCACGACAAGGATAGCAATGTACAGTGAAACAAATGCAAGATTTACTACTCGTTACTTTTATAAATAATAGCCAACACATTTAAAAAATATTTTGACATGACAATTCGAATATTTATCTATTAATCTATTAGCCTGCATTTACATTGATTGAACATCCATTTTGAGAAATTATATTTTTCTCCCATACGAAAATGAATCCCGCATTTATGAGGGTTTTATATGCCACTCCCGAAACTTTGATGCTTATGCAAGGTATATGGCCATTAGCGGATTATATTTATCATTCATTGTGATCTCACAAAGTTCCTTTATAATCAACCTGCGTCTCTGCCCACTGCTAGCCTGGACAAACAAATGGAATGAAGTGTTGGAAATACCTTCAATTCTAAAATAATAGAACATCATTCAGTTACTCCTGGAATAAGAATATGACAACACATCATTTGTATTACTAGCTTTGTCTTATGAAAAGCCTTATAAATCTCACCTTGTATTTGATCAGCTACCTTATCTATCTATCATCTGATTAAATCGTTATAAAAAATAAAAAGAAATGCTGACTTGACATCGACGTAGATTAACACTTTGAAACGATCCAAAACACTACGTAGCGATGTGACGTAAGGTTCTGCTTTTGGGGATTATTGGATTAAACACATTCACATGCAAATTATATTTTTTTTATCTTGAAAAGAAGTGCAGAACTACTTTCAGAGGAGGCCATTACAATAATTTACGTGCCACTGGTGTTCTGTCGTTTTAACTACACATTACATTTCCATCATCACGCATCTGAATATATTGGATAAATGATCAAACTTAAATAAAGTGTATTGCACTGTATCATCCTGCATGAAGTGGCATCATTTCTGGCGGGAAAACAAACAGCACAAACATAATTAAGGATCTGTATTAATAGATTGTGTTTTTATAGAGTTACAGAGTTGAAAAGGTTCAGTAATATGTTACTGAATGTGTTACGATGACTGAAAAGATCTCGATTAAATGAATCATGGATGGAGTTTGACGACTTTGTGTGAAATGTTAGCCTCTGCTGCCTTCTTCTGATTGGTCAAATCTTCAAACAAACGTTATTCTAGAACTGAGAGGAGACTTTGAGGTTTGTCTTGTAGCCAAAACTCTATTTACAGTCTTCTATCAGCCAAAAAGTTGACTGAGTAAAGCCAGTGAAGAGCAGAGGCAGGACACAAAGTGATGATGATGATAAAAAAGGAGCAGAGTTTATTGAATAATCTCAGTTGCATATGTTTAAATGCTCAGACCAACACAAATCCAACAAGTATGTAATACCACAAACCATAGCAATGGAAAGCTACTGCTTCACAACAACAAAGACATTATCTTATCTCTTATTCATGGAGACAAATATCCCTTGAAACAACACAAATTATAAGACTAAACCACAATAGGCTAGAAAAAAAGGAACGAATCAATGAATTAATCAAATAAATGAGTATATAAATGGTTATTATAAATGATTATATGATTAAATGTTTGAAGAATAAATGAATAGAAAGACAATAAAACACAACACAAATGTATGGACGCTGTCTTAAAGCAGGATCCTCCTTAGATCCTTCAAAATATTTTTTACTGCTGTTGTAAAAGTTCTGTTACGTTACAAAGTATTACAAAAATGTCAGAGAGAATCTGTAAGCATTGCATGTCATTAAGTATGAAGGAAGCATCAGTTTTCTGTGTTTCACTCAGATCATAAGCATCTCCTGAGGGCTGATCTGATTCAGCTTCTCTATGATAGACTTGTGCTGCTCGTCCCATTCATCCTTCGAAAGTGAGGACGGATTCATCTCCAGGAACTTGTATGCATCTTTAGACTGAACACTGAAGATGACTTGTGCTCTCTGACAGCATTCACCAAATCTCTGCCAGCACTGGAAGATTAAAACCACAAACATTGATCACATTATATTGACAAACTCATGATGAATCTAGGGTTTCTAGAAGGGGTAAATTGGGTATAAATCAGCCTAAAACACTCTTATTGTGAGCCTGGCTTAAGTTACCTTTTCTGCTTCTTCAATAGAGGTCACAAACTCCTGCTTCAGATCACTCAGGTGCTCAATGAGATCCTCATTAACAAAGGTCTTCTCCTTCAGCGTATCTAGCAGAGATCCCACTTTCTCCCAGAACTTCTGAAGCTGAACCAGAATCTGCTGGATTTGAGAAAGACACTTCTGGACTTCTACAAGGTGAACGGGACTGGGAATCACACCTGGACAAACAACAGATATTGAGTTATGAGAGATCACTGTGAACCTTCAGGCCCTTTTAACACAAAGAGCTGTTAAAACAGTTTGAAAATTAACAATTCTTTTTCCAGAAAGTATGATGCTGATACTTTTTTTTTTTTTTTTGCATTTCATTGCATTTACATTTTTTTTACATATTGGGTTGTGACTCCAAAATAACATATTAGCTGGCTTAATTTGTTTAGTAAACAGATGATTTCTTTTGTCATAGTCATGCTTGATGTTAAAACATTTTTCAAAGCTTTTACTTTCATTGTTTATTCTATTGTTATGCTTGTATTTTATCTTTCATGCGCAAATTACTGCATGGTCTGTTTTATTTGTCACTAAAATGTAAATATTTTAATTGTTATAGTAAGCGTATAGCATATGTTCAATGCTTTGAAATATGCTGTGCCTGCACTAGGACTCTAATTGAATTTATTGATTGATTTCTAACATATAACTAAGTAAGCAGCTCCTGTATATTATTGGATTATAGTGCCTATTTAAGTAAGGGATAATGTACATCCAGCCAGTTGTTTTCTCAGAATAAACCCCGACAGGGTGATCAGGACCCCAACGCGAAGTAAACAATAAACAATATTATTTAGCTATTTAAAAAATAAATAAATAAATTCATTGACCAGTACTGCACTTATAGTATGTAGATAAGCTTAACAAAATAGAATTAACAGAAACTATAAATTTATTCTGAGATAACAACCGGCTGGATGTGCATTATTTTGCTTATTACATGGCTAAAAAGATTTGTTTTTACCATATATGTTGAAATTAATACTGAAGTCTTCCACTGTAAAGTGTTTTCAGACACAAGATCACATCAGACAGTCAATGATATCGGAGTGACTCGTTAAGCATATAAGTAGTACCGGTCAAGATAACTCGTAGTACCCGGATGAGCAGTGTGTTATTCAATTTAGCAGTTGTTATCTGGGAATAACATATCGCTAGATGGTGCGATTGACCAATCAGAATCAAGTTGCATCACCTTGGAATGTCACAACTAACCAATCAAGTGTTCCAGAGAGCTTATTATCTAAAGTCGATCTGTGTCCAAAATTGCTCTCTCTTTCTATGTAGTTGAGTGCACTATATCATGAATAAATGACATGAAATGAACGAATTCAGAGGAAAATCTAGAAGAAAATCTTTAGTCTGGGGCACATAGAAAAACTCACCCAGCCGTATTTTGCAATTAGCCAGCTGCATCTGAAGATCAGTCAGTTTGACTTGGATTGAGGACTCTTGTTTTTGCAGACTGCTCTTTTCAGACATGAGACGGGACAGTTCGGCGTTGAGAGCTTGAGTTTGAGCAGCATCACCAGGGCCAGTCACAGCATCGTCAATAAAGCTAACAATGGCTCCAGTAAATGGCACCAAGGCAGTCAGGATACCAAAGCCAATGTTTTTGCTAGAAGCATCTCGGATGCGATTCTGCAGCTCATTGTTTTTTTCTTCAATTGTTTTCTGTATTTCATTTATGTTTTCAGCCCTTTTTCTCAGCTCCTCCTCAAGGTTGGCCACGGCCTCCTCCAGACTCTTAATTTCCTCCGTTGTTTGAGTTAGTTGTTTTTCTGTCTCTGTCTTTTCTTGAAACACATCACTGGTGCATGACGCTACACTTTGGTTATGTTCATCATACCTGAATATGATGTATTTCAGATAGACAGAGTACAGTGAATGGACTTGATACAGTAGATCACTATCATCTCAAGTTTGTTAGATTAAAACAATTGAAACAAGGTATTATGCATTAATTTTACTATTCAATGAAATGTATCTTTCTGAAGGGATGTTTCGTTATTTACAAATACTGATTAAGAGATTTGCTGTGAAATACTAAACTTCCCCATGATAAGATGTTGATGATGTCTTCACCTCTTCACAATGTCTTCCACAGCTATAATGATGTCATTAATCTTTGCTCTGATTTCCCCCAGGTACTTCACAGCCAGAGAGGGTTCATTGTGTTCAACAGCCATCAACAGCGACGGGAGCAGGGAGAAAACCAGGGTGGAACTCGTGATAACACACTACAACGAAATATAATTTATCCACAAGGGCAGTTTAATACAATAGTAGCTACATCACAAGTTTGTTGGCATTAGTATCAATGTGGTAAAAACATTCACAAATTGAATTTTGTGGGATTTGTTTGAATTTCCATCCAAAGAGTTTTTTTTTGATGGAACACAAAAGGAGAAGTTTTCAGACTTAAGCTATTTTTTCAAACAACAATAATTCACAGTGATCATATCTGTCACTACACTTTGAATCTTCGAAAGCTATATGATTTTTTGCTTTCTTGTATAATGTATTGTTTGTTTATTTTTGCTTATTATTAGTTTTGCTTCTTTGTGAGAGATGCCTTATACTGAATGACTAATAATGTAGTTATTGGTTGGACTGCTGGACCATCAATACCCAGAAGTGTGTGCATGTATGTTCAAGGACACAGAGATCTGTGGTTCAACCAAAATGTTGAATTTAAAAAGATTACTCATGTCCCAGTATTATTTTATGACATTTATGTAAGAAGACAACACAAGTTAATGTTAAAAAAGGCCAGCAAATATGTAATTTTACCCAATAAAATATTAAATAACTTTAAAAAAACACAAGGCAACCAACTGCATTCAGGGAAACTCTTTCTTGTATCACTTTAATGGGCAGTCTTAACGGAAACTCATTCAACTTCCTACAGGGAGAGAAAGATAAAAATATGACAACTAGCATCTGGTTATGATCGCTATTAAAGTGTTTCTCATGTTATCTAACTGCAAATATAGCATAACTGCCTGTTATCTAAAACTAAACATTAACTATAACGCGTTTAATGAAAATAAAAATTGTGACATTTGGAACACTAGTTTTGCATCAAAATGCATTTTCTAGATATTACCACCCAACAGTTTTGTTACACCCCTGTCTTACCTCCAGCAGAACCACCACAGAGGATTTAAACAGTAGCTGTGTTTCGAGAGCTCTTTCTCTGATCAGACGCTCCAGCTTTGGGAAACCACCCAGACACAGGTAAGAGAGATGATAGAGAAGAGCCGTTCGCTCCGCAGCTGGAAGAAGCTCCCGGATGAACTCTGGAGTCCATGAGGAAACACTGCTGGATACAATCTCTGAGACACCAGACCAAACATTAGTGATTGATAACAACCTCCGGGGTTCAGTCAACGGTGCATAGGTCAGGCATACTGTAAATTAAATATATTAAATATATGTGCCATATCATCTTCTATTCAAATAGTCTACATCTGACTGATTATAATCATAAAGGTATGCTAAACAGTGTCTTTTATCCCTGCATGGCTGTGTCATGTTAAAAGAAGTTTTAAACTTTTAAAAATGGCCCCTGAGATCCTGCATTCTTTTCCAGTCCGCTGCATCTCAGCGTTGGAATAATATGTTTTGTGGATTGAATAAAAGGAATAAAAGCTGCAGTACCAAGTGTAAAAAAAAAACATCCTGAAAAAGGGAAGTCCACTTTCCTGCAGAGTTAATAGCTCCAACCGTAATCAAACATATCTGAACAAGTTAATCAAGGTCTTCAGGGGGGCTGTTTCATAAAAGAAGTCTACCAAATAAGCCAGGCTTATTTCAGTTAGTCTGCCTTATTGTCAGAAAGCCAATTTACCATAGCTCAAGCTCAGTCACTGTGGCAACTTATGCTGGGAAACTACCCTAGTCCTGTCAGGCTAACACTGACCAATAGGAATGCATTGATATTCCAATAAGTGTGGTTTAGTTAGTTATTTAATGCTATAAAAAAAGGGTGGGATGTCTTGACTGTAAGGCTTCTTACAGGAGCAGTGAGAGGAGACTGAAGCTTTATTTTAACTTTTAATTTCCCGTAACTGTGTTGTTTCACACCAACAAAATTAACTGTTGGGCAGTAAGCTGTACTAACCAACCCAACGTATCTAAGGGATCACTGAAGTATGTTCCGTACATTAAATTTGTGCTTTAGAAGCGAATTAGAAAAAAATATGTTATTGGACAGCTAGAGAAAAAATAACAAGCTTAATGCTAGCCGTGTGGGGAAATTGTAACAATGCTCATAATTACGGGAAGAAGGAGGCAGGAACCGGCAGAGGTTTAACATCTTGCTCTTTATCATTTGCTCCACCAGCAAGCTACTCATGGAGGAATATTGCTTTTGGTAATTGAGTTGGGCTTCCACTAACGGTGCGCCCATGATTACAGGTGATCATTTTATCAGACGACTGTCACTTACAATATTTTAGGCCTATATGTATATACTTAATTTTAACATTAACTTAAGAATACATGGTGAACAGAAGACATAAAGACATCAGTTGTTGTTTCTTACTTATTTACGTAGCCTACTTAGGCTGTCAAACTGTTGTATAAAAGCAATATCACACATTCACATTCGCAGTTGTGTGATATGGCTGATTATCTGTGGCACTCATATATAGTGTAAATATGACACATAAACCAAAGTTACATGTAAATGTACTTCCTGTAGCTGGCGATGTACATTGGTGCTTTTGAAAGTATTTTCCTGTAATATGGTAATATTTGTAATGACATGGTATAAGAAGCTACAGACTGCCTTAAATAAAAATACAGTTGCAAAGAGTTCAAATGCATTACTTTTTACTGACTTCTAGTTCTTTTTTTCTTCTTCTTCATTTTTTTTTATTTTCGGACAAAAATAAATAAATAAATAAATAAATGAACTGGACGTTTCAGCCATAGCCTTACTTCCGCATTGAAGAATAAGGTGGATAAGGAGTTTGAAATGGAAATTCTCACCTTTGCTATCAGCCATGTTTTTGCAGAGTGTACACTGATGAAGACTCCTATAGAAAGGTCTTAAGAAGCACGAATGAAAGACAAAATGTGATATTTAATTATAGTTATATATCACAGCACATGGAGGGGTCTCCCCAAGCTTATTACATAACTACAGAATTCACTGTTATTAAAATGACAAGCATGATCAGGACATTTGACAAAATTTCTAATTTCTCTTTTCCTGTTCTGAAAGAGAAAGAATTGGTCATACAGCGTTAGAACAACAGGGTGTGTAATTTATGACTGAATTTAATTGAGTGTACACACCACTAGTGATGAAGGGAATTTATGGTAATTATCTTGCTCTAATATTTTTATATAGCGTCTAATGTTCATTCAAGCCCTTTCCACTAAACTAAAATTAAAAACGAAAGAAAAGTATACAGATAACACTGTTATTTTAAGTTTAACAAAATTAGGACACAGCAGAAAGTCAGCAGAAATGTAAAGTATATGTATATACACACTTGACAACATAACATTAATAATATATATTGATCAGCTTGAGAAAAAATAAAAAACTTACTGAAAATAAAAGGTTTATGTATGTAAAGTAGGTACATAGAAAACAGACAGCAAATTTTGTGACTGAATACTAGCCTTTCCATTTTTTGATATTAAAACATCTGTACTGCATCCTACTGTAATACATGTACAGTATTATCTCATGTTTAAAATATCATATAATGTCTAATCCAATCCTGAAAGAAAAGTAGGATACTCACATATTTTGTATTGAGTTTGATTCTCCAACTTGTCTGCACTTCTGCCAAAAATATAGCCAACTATGGAAGGCCAAAAGGGCCAAAAAAAAAAAAAAAAAAAAAAAAAAAATCAGTGCATATTTCACGTGTGAAATACACATTAAATAGGCTGAAATATGTGTTAAATATCCCTTTGAACAGATCAGTGTCATCAACTGCTGAAAACTTGGGTCAAACCATTTCTGTGAGTTTAAAGGGGTGTTCCATTCATAGTGAAAGTGAAAAGTGAAAGTGAAAGATTACGATACCACCATTTAACATGCTATAGATCAACTTATTCAGCATTTATATTTTGTCCTCTTTTTTTTGTATAGCCTATAGAAATAATATATTTAAATTGCCTTTCTTTGAAATATTATATATTATATTAGAAATTTAAAAACCTTGTTTTTCTCCCCGTATGCCTTTTTTAGTAAATAAACATATTAGTGGACATTCTTAATCAAAGCTTTAACATTTGTGTGGGGAAATCAGTTATAGTGGAGGTAAACAATTGTACCATTGTAATCAATATCTGTCTTTGGAAAACAACATGAGCTTTTCTTGTGCTTACATTTACAGCTATCGCCAGCAGGTGGTGCTTATTATGCACTCACCAGACAAACATGCAGGTGATATTATCAATTTAAATGAATTTAAAGACATAAACTATTTAAATATGGCATTTTAGAATGTATATAATTATTTAAGACTTTCAGGTCAGGTAGAAGAACTTGATTTGGTTTTCCTGCAGAAGTATCCTACCGCTATCACCATTAAAGATCCTCCTATTTCTTTTTTCTTTTCTTTTTTTTTCTTGTAATTTTCTTCCTTTTCTTGTATAGTCCAAAGAAAATATCTAGATTGCAATTTTATGAAAAAATATTTTTATCAAGATAAGATTGCCCCTTTTTGCACATTAGTAGGCATTGTAGCTGCAACACCATTCACCACACCTCAAGTTTTCTAACATTAAAAACTAACATTTGATTAGGGAAAAGGGTACAGATGTGGTTCTTGATCAGTGCAATTGTAATGAATGTCTGTTTTTGATAAACAACATAACCTTGTTTTCTTAGATTTAATTTATCGCTACAGCAAGCATGCCACCAAGATGCTTCACAGGGACCAAATTACAGAAACATCCTGTCTTAAAGGGATAATTCCCCCAAAAATGAAAATTCTGGCATCATTTACTCACCCTTACGTTGTTTTTAACCCTTTAGGCACCAGGGTTTTTTGGGAAAAAAATGCTGGATTTTGACATCAAGATTTCAAAAGCTTGTGGCTTGAAAGGGCTTAAAGATAGAGATCTACTGTAAATTAGAAAAATGTTGGGCATAACCGAAAGTGTGGGGTGTAAATATACTCAACTAATTTGCATATTATGACATCACCGGGGGCGGGGGTGGCCATCTCAAATTTCATAATATTCAGGAAATAGTAGATACTGAATTGATGTTTGAACTTACTTGCATTTTTTATTTTGTCTTTTTATCCTCATTCCAAATTATCAGAAAAGAGGAAACCAACAGTAAAACAGGAGAAAGTAGTAAATTATTATTACTATATTACTGTACCATAGTAAAATTCATGTGCCTATTTTTTGATCAGTTGACCAGCTTTCTGCACAATCGGGTATCTAGGTGACACAGTTTATAGTTCTTGAGAGTATGGTACCTCTCATTGCATGGCACAATGCACCTACCACACACTGACTGCATCTGTACTTTTTCTGCCGGTGGCCCTTAGAGCGTGCTCGATCAGCAATAGCTCTCCTATGGACACTACGACCACGATCACCCCTGCCACCCGCATCCCAGTTGGGCCGACCTTGTTTGTGCGCGCACTCTCCTCAGTTGCCGGCAACGACGACCGATCATCATTTCCAAAAGGCCAATATTCCCCTTCAGAGTTAGAATCGGTGAATAACATTTGGAACACATCCTCACGGTACAACTCTTTATTAGCCATTTGGCAATTTTCTCTCACAAATCGCACAATTTACTCACATGCACGATTTTCCTTTGAACTGAACTGCCTTCCGCATCAATGACACGAGAGCTCAACACTTTGAATAGGAACAAGATGAAAATTATGGTCTAGAATCTAAGTACTATATGTCTGCCATCTAGTGGTAGGGAATATAAAAGAGATATTACACCATATTAGGAACTACAGTGTATTTTATTAAGCATGACGTCTTTGGCGCTTAGAGGGTTAGACATGTCTGAACCTCTTTCTTCTGATTAGGGCAAAATATGATATTTTGAAGAATGTTATTGACCAAATGGTTGCTGGTCCCCATTGACTTCCATAGTATTTTTTTTTTTTCATTATATGGAAGTCAGTGTTGACCAACAACTGTTTGGTTACTAGCATTCTTAAACATATTTTCTTTTATGTTCCACACATGAAAGAAACTCATAAAAATTTGGAACAACATGAGGGTAAGTAAATGACAGAATTTTCATTTTTGGGTGAACTACCCCTTTAAGTCCTAAGTTATGATCTGACAAGTAAATAATTTTAAAAAGATGAAGATGAGAAAACATGAAACGACACCAATAAAAAAATCAACAATAAAAAAACACCTAAAACAATTCTCTACTAATATTCACTTCAATAACATAACTCCTAGAACAAGGCTCTAGTAATATTCACGTTAAATTTTTTTTTACTGTTTTTTTTTTTTACTTTAAAAACCTATTTTACCTCTACATAAAAAAAGAAAAGGAAAATAAAAATATGCAAAAAAAAAGTATTTATAAAGTTAATTTATGCAAAAAAAAAGTTTTGTCATATTTATTTTAACCACAAACACAAAACATTTTTGAAGTTAATTTATAAAGTTAATTTATGCAAAAAAAAAGTTTTGTCATATTTATTTTAACCACAAATGTTTGACATTTCTAATGGCAGCTAAAGAGCAAAATAAGAAAAGTAGTTAATATCTTTGACTGACACATATGCAGTAGAGGTAGGCTACACAATGCAGGTAAGCAGTGCAGTAATGCAAATACCATGAAAAAAATTATCAACACCAAATAAAATGATCAACATGTCTGGAATAAGCAGCACACGAGGCATACTGCAGCAATAACAGTCATAGTGCAATGTTCTCTGAGGCAGTGCAGTTCATGGAAGGTGCACTGTTAGTTCAGTTCAACAATTTTACTATAATAGTTACTGTGGCTACTATCTGCAATGACATTGTCAGTTTTTGGTTTGTAAGGTTTTACTACAAAAAATGGTTATAAAGTTAAAATTTTATTTTAGATAACTTTAGAGATTTGGATTAAATTTGTGGGCTTTCCTAATTCTTGCATGAAATACTTGCATGCTTTTACATGCCTTTATGTACAGCAAATGGAATGTATTGTGTTGCAGTTTATATATTTCTTTTCAGTACATACTTGTGCGGTCATGTATGCAGCCTATATCAAGGTCGGCCTTACACTGTAGGTGTACTCCACCAAACTACTGTTATAAGCATGAGCCCCGTCAGACTGGTTGTGGGGGAGGTGTTGCAACAATATATAGTGATATTCTAAATGTTACCCAGAAAACAGGATACAGGTTTAAATCATTCGAAATACTTCTGCTTAAAGTTACACTGTCAGATATGCAAAAGAAATCTATCGTATCTCTTGCTCTGGCTACTGTGTATAGACCACCAGGGCCTTATACAGAATTCCTAAAAGAATTTGGAACCAAGTCTTACTGGGCCAGTATGGCGCAATTAAGAAGACCTGATCCTCGTCCTCCCTGACCTTGCACAATGTCTGTGCGAGAAGGCTCACTGGGGGAAACACATACTTGCGTAAGCCATGAGGCCAGCTGTGTTTGGTACGTGTCTGGAGAGGCCAACAGGTCTACCTGAGCGTCCCCGAAGCATCTCCAGATCAGCTGGACTGTCTCGGGGTGGAGTCGCCATTCTCCCGGAAGGGCAGGCTGACGTGATGACCTCAAATGCTTCTGATTTCAAAGTCACCTTTGTTTTATTTATACAGTGCTTTTAACAATACATATTGTGTCAAATCACTGTACAGCATTAATAAGGAAAATGGTGTGTCATTAATGCAAAATTTCAGTGGTGAAGACTTAATCTTCAGTCAATTTTGACTTCGTATTGCATTGTGAGTTGAATTTGCAGATGGTCCCTAAAGCAGTCTAAGCGAAATATGCAGCTAATATCAAACCTAAAAACTACTTCACTGCGCTAAAGAAGTCTTGAAAAAATAGATTTTTTTTTCTGTATTAATTTGTACATTTTGAAAATATTTATTAAAGGTACAAAAAAAAAAACACATTCAAAAATCTTAAAAGAAGTCCGTGTTTTACTTTTTGGGGCAGCATGTGTAAGATAAGGGTCTAATTTTAATTGTGGTTTTAAACAGAAAACGAAACATTGACTGGCATTTACCTATTTTTCGTTTGCCAGATTAAATAGAATAATTGAATGACTGGATGATACACGGATTCAAAGTAAAAAACAGTACATTCCTTATTTGAAAAATAAGAGGTTTGATATACAGTAATCCTTTGCAAAACTGCATTCAAAAAACATGTGTTATAACCCTATTACCTAAGTTGAAAGAACGTCATAAGAAAAACTAATTATATTATCCTATATTATATAAAAAAAAAAATTATTATATTTATTAATAATAAAAAAATATATATTATTAAATTATATAATCCTATATTATTATATTATAATTTCAGTTGGATATCTCTTCACAATGCACATTCTTATGAAGAGGATTATGATAGGCGATGACGGAGCAGAGCAGATCTGATTTAAACTATGATTCTTCTTATTAAGGAAACAAGTTAAGGAACTCTAGTTCCTAAGGAAATTAGGGGACAATGGAGACGGTTGCAACAAGGGGCAGTTGCAACATGTCTTATTTCTTCAATCAGGAATGAGGTAGAGTAATAATTAGTGGTGGAAAGAGTGTTGCTACTTAAGGAATATTTTACTTGAGTACAAGTAAAAGTACTGAAAAATAATATGACTCAAGTAAGAGTTAAACAGTAGTTTGCTGAAAAACTACTCAAGTTACTGCATTGCAAAGTACTTTAGTATTATATTTCTATTTTTACCCAAAATGAGACGAAGTGAGCATTATGGAGTAGGGTTAACCCTAATCCTAACACTCATGTACTTTAATGTCTTTTTCACTGTGAGAAAGGAAATCCCTTATATGGACAAATGAATCAGATATCACTACAGCTGAATAACATGCAGACAGAGATGATTTGACTGATGAAATGTGGAAGACAATAAACACCCAATTGCAATACAATGCTTATTGACATAGCTTGCATCACAGTAACTATTTATATAAAGAATATTATCTGTCTCACTGTGTTAAGAAGCAACATGGAACTAATTTTGAAAAGTACATTCACGCAAGATTATGTGGTTGTTTTTAAGAAGGGCAAAAGCAAAAAAGGGTAAGTGAGGGTTAAAAAGAAAAGAAAGGGTTTAAAACTGTGTGAACTGAAATGTGGCAGTAAAAAATAATGTGGGGTATGGGTAAGGGCGGGCATCGTTTGAAATTTTATGATTCCGACTCATGTCAATTCCTAATTTCAAAACAGTACATTCCTTATTTGAAAAATTAGAGGTTTGATATAAGCAAAGAAAAAAAGACACCGGTCCATAACTCCTTTGCAAAACTGCATTCAAAAAACATGTGTTATAACCCTATGACCTAAGTTGAAGATATGATTTAGCCTATGATTCATCTTATTAAGGAAACAAGTTAAGGAACTCTAGTTTCTAAGAAAAGTAGGGGAGAATGGAGACGGTTGCAACAAGGGGCAGTTGCAACCTGTCTTATTGCTTCAATCAGGAATGCAGTAGAGTGATGATAATAATCAGTCTGCACATGCTCAATTAGACCCTTAGGGTACAACGGGGGCTAAAGGCACACCTTAAGAAAAAAAAGTGCTTATCACTGCGCCCAATAGCTCAACAGCCAGTTACTGTATCTCCCCCTTTTAAGTAAATATGTTAAAAATCAGTCTAAAATGGACTAATTTCCTTCAATTTCTAACTCACACATCACATGCATGCACACTCACTTATTAAGTAGGTTACATAAAATGGTAGATTTGTCTAATTTGAAAAGTAAAGACTGGTTACCACTTTCTCACTGCTAGTTAGTCAAACTCCCTTCTTAAATCACAGTCTATTAATAAATTAAAGTGTCTTGATTTGATGAAATTAAATTTTGTAGTTCACATGTATTGTAATAACTGTAACATGTCCTCCAACCAATACGCCAAAATTACACTAATTTTCAATATAAATAATACATAGTCATTTTTACAATAACTCAATATTTAATAATTAAAATAATCTCAATATAACTATGAAGACATTCATGTTAAAATGGCCATGTGTAAATTATGTCTACTGGTTTAATGAGTCTGTTTTGAGTTATTTTCTTGTATCAAATTATGTGATTTAAAATTTTGTAACAGGTTTTTTTTTTTTTTTTTTTTTTTTTTTTGCTGCACCTGGAAATACATTTCCAGTGAAGATCTTGTGAATGGTGTCATTTAAAGTGGGTGTCAGGCAGTTGGCTATATATTTGGCCGAAATGCAGACAAGTTGGAGAAGCAAACTCAACACAGAATATGTGAGTATCCTACTTTTCTTTCAGGATTGGATTAGACGGTTAGTTTAAACATACAAGATGATGCATTACAGTAGAGTACAGTACAGATGTTTTTTATTATTATTTTAAACATGGAAGGGATACTGATCAATTCAGTCACAAAATTTGCATCACATATTATTAATATTATGTGGTCAAATGCGTAAGCAATAAAGCGGCATCTCGTTTATTTGCTCTGGATTTTCTTTGTTAACGTAATTAGCATGATCTGCATTTCACATTAGTGTCAGCATTTCACATTCATTCAAACTCATTCATTTTCACACACGTGTTTGTTGGAGCATTCAGTAGGCAGAATTTTCACAGCCAAGCAATCCTCGCTGTCTTTAACACAGTAGCTGTGTCTATTCTAAAAGCAGCGCATCCAAATTTCTAGTTATACATTAATTGTATAGATTTGGAAACCTCTGTATAATTATGTCATGTTGGCTAATTTTTTTGGGTATATTTAATCAACGTGTGTAAAGCATTCTGTTTACTTCTTTATCACTAGAGTGCGTATGGTCTGACCAGCACTGTGCAATTACGCAGTTTATTGCACATAAATCATGATTTATTGTTTATAAATCCTGGTTTATTGCATATAAACCCTGATTTAACGAATAATTTTGAAGCCATGCCCTTCCCAGTCAAAGAAACTCTCAGGGCAGATTTGTACATGTGCTTGTGTGGTATGGAGGTGTCTTTTTTGTTCAATAAAACATTCAGTACTGTATTTGAGAGCAAAAATAATTCTATTGTAATTTAAAAAATAAAAGATATACACATAAATGTAAAATATGCACATAAAAAATCTTGTTAAGACTGGTTTTAATTCCAAAAATAATGTAATTATGGCAGCAGATCAGACTGAAAAATGTAGTTATGTGTGCGTAATGAAAAATGTGGGAACTGCATAAAAGAGAGAGAACATTTATTTGCAATGCAAAGAGTTTTGCTATCAATGACATTATTTTTGTAATTAAAACAATCTTAACAAGACTAAAACACAAAAGTAGCTCCATACTGTGCCCACAGTTTCCAAAGTGCTTTATCGTGAAAACGGTCCATCATCTACTGTTTAATAAATATCACATTTTCTCTCTTTTGAGCTTCTAGACCTTTCTTTAGGAGTCTTCACCAGAGTACACTCTTCAAAAACCATGGCTAATAGCAAAGGTGAGTGTTTCAATTTTAAATTCCTTATAAAATGTAATTTATACCCTTACGCCTGCAAATTATATACGATATCCCTATACAGAATCCCTATTTCCATCTGGTAGTACTGTAAGATTTGTTTTCATTGATCCGATCACAAAAGACAACATTTATAAATACAAAGACAAAATAAATATATAATACATAAGTATTACACCATAAAACTCTTACATGCAATGTAATTGTTAGAATTCTTAGAAAAGAGCTTATATAAATCTTTTTTGAAAAATGGAAGGTGTTTTCTTTGAAAATGTATATTTATGAATGAAAAATTTAGCCTGAAATGGTAGCTCAAATTAAGTGTAAATTTAAAGTGAGAAGGGTCGAATTTTGGAGAGTAACCAAAAACAATTTTGGGGGGCTTAAACAGAAATTTAATTTTTTTTTTTTTTTTTTTTTTTTTTTTTTTATTAAAAGTCAACCCAGAAAACTTTGCAATAAGCACAGCCCTAAAACAAATGGTTATTATTTTATTTATTTTATTTTTTTTACAAAATAAGCACATGGAGGAAATACTATTATTAAATTTAGTTTATATTTACTGCATAGCAATTATTTTTGAGGCTTTTATTATTATTATTATTAGACATTATATATATATATATATATATATATATATATATATATATATATAATATATATATATATATATATATATATATATATATATCTTCCCATTGCACCTCAGAAAACTTAAAAAATTATAATGGGTTTGGTTATCAACAAACGGTAAAACTGCTAGAACAGTGGTTTTCACACCTGTGTGTATTTGCTTGTACATTTGGAATAAGAGTTTGAATGCCTCCCTGTGTGTGCGTGTGTGTGTGTGTGTGTGTGTGTGTGTGTGTGTGTGTGTGTGTGTGTGTGTGTGTGTGTGTGTGTGTGTGTGTGTGTGTGTGTGTCCAAATGTCAACACAACGATAATAAAACCTTACATTTATGACATTGTTGGACTTGCAACTTTTGTGTAAGTGGTAATCATTTCTAACACCAACTTTTACTTGTTCAGTGTTCCTAACCTATGCATTTACCAAAGGGTTAATTATGTCTGGTTTGGTGTCTCAGATGTTGTTGATGGCAACGTTTCCAGTCCAGAGTTCATCCAGGAGCTTCTTCCGGCTGCGGAGCGAACGGCTCTTCTCTATCATCTGTCTTACCTGTGTCTGGGAGGCTTCCCGAAGCTGGAGCGTCTGCTGAGAGAGCGAGCTCTGGAGACACAGCTGCTGTTTGGATCCTCTGAGGCCGTTCTGCTGAAGGTTATTTCTGCTATTATAATTTTCCAGCCACTTGTTAAATTCAGACTTTGGTTAATGACACAAACAGTGAAATGTCCTTAGTCCAGTCAGTTTCAAGCACCTGTATTAACTGTATAGCCCTGCAAAAAAAATATTTAAAATGTCAGAGTACACAAAATGTGAGTGTAAGGGATTTTTACTGTACATTTCTGCCATGTGGACTTCACCTTGACATAGTCCCCGCTAGTAAACTACTCCTAAATATAATGTAGAAACTTTCATTTTCTGTGAAGCTGCTTTGCAAAGATTTGTATTGTGAAAATTGCTATACATACAGTATAAACCTGAAATGAAATGAGTGTAGCAATAACACAATCTTATCTAAAGGCAATAATAAACAGACAGAGGCAGATTGTAACTACTGTTCAAGGAGGGAATATAAAATGAAATTATAACAAATTCAGTGGTGAAGTAATGAGTGAAAATCAAGTTACTTACTGTTGACTGTGAGATGATGTTTAGTACTATAATCGTCAGGAATCCAGTCCTTTGATGGAAAATTATTTGAAAAGAACATATTTTATTTGCATCTTTACAGTGTGTAGGAACCAGTGAAAACCTGGTTAAATCCCTGCTGCCCTTTCTGAAGGTGGCTGTGGAGAAGAACAAGCCACAGTTAGCACTGGATTTGCTAGAAAAAGCCAAAGGATGGATCAGTGATATCATAAATGATGTTAAAGAAACTGTGAAAAGGTAAGAATAGGAAATGGAAAACTTTACCAAATGAAGTACTTGCATAATGTTTAATGACTGTAATGAAATACTTTAAAATACCATTTAATGCACATTCAGGTATGATAAACATAACAACGATGTAGCCAAATCAACCAGCGACATCATCACTGAAAAAAAAGAGACGGAGATGAAGCAGCAGCAACAAACCAGTGAGATGGAGGCGCTTCAGAAGATTATGGATGGCCTGGATGCAAACCTTCAGAAAACCAATAAAGAGTTAGAAGATTATGAGAAGAAGATTGAGCAGAAAAATGCAGAGATACAAAAATTTATCAACAGCATTACTGGCTCCAAAGAGGAAAAGACACCTGCAGGGGAAAACGGGGCGGGATCAGGTCTTGCTTTATTTTCAGCGATCGTGCCATTTGTGGAGAGTATTATAGGTTTCATTTCCAAGATGGTGTTGTCCTCTTCTCAAGAATCAATGATCAAAACTCTTCAGACGGGTTTATCTGAGCTCACCAGTGCACAGCAACGTCTGAAAGAAAGAGAGTGGGACATTCAGAACAAACTGATGGACAACCAGCTGCAGCTGGCCAAATTAAAGATTGAAAATGGTGAGGATTATTTATTTAAATTATTTTTTTTTATTTTGGATTTTGCTCACTGATCTACACCAAAGAACATATATAGTGATGAGTGGTTTTGCTACAGATGTAGCAATGGTGTATACAGGTGTTTACTTCTCTATCTGGTTTCACAGGTCAGATGCCCAGCGTTACTCACCTCGATGAGGTCCAGAAGTGCCTGTCCCGGATCCAGCAAATTCTGGTTCAGCTCCAGAAGTTCTGGGAGAAAGTGGGTTCTCTGCTGGACACACTGAAGAAAGAGACCTTCGCTGGGGAGGACTGTATCAAGTATCTTGCCGATATGAAGGAAAACTTCCTGGAGTCTATTGATGCAGCTAAAGAGGTAAACCATGATGATAAAGATGTTTGACCTCTCTGAAGATCTTCCATTGGGAAATTTGAACGTCTTGTCCCTGTTTGATGATGTTAAATTTTATTTAAACAGGGATGGAAAAATTTTGGCATCAGCTGCATGAAGGCTAACCAGATCTTCAGCGTTCAGTCGAATCAGGCCTACAAGTTCCTGGAGATCAATCCTTCATCTCTGTCCACAGAAGAGTGGCAGAAAGAGTACGAGAGCGTGAAGGAGAAGCTCGAGAAGATCAGACCAAACACTGTCAATAAAGCCATTACACAGTGAGATCTAGAAAGATTATTTACTTGGAAATATTAGTGAATCTTCTACAGCAATGTTTCTGCTTTGTCATGTGAACTCTGACCTGTCACGCTGATTTGATCTTTCTGTAACTTAGTGTCTGATAACAAGGGTTGATGAACTAGTATAAAGTGACTATTATGCATCTGTATATGATCTCAATGCTTGACCTGCTCCGCATGAAATAAAACTGCTTTCAATGAAATGAGTGATTTTTCATCTTATGTGAGTGAATGTGATTTTAAACCTCTGTTATCCCTCTGTGCAAAACTTTTTGCTTGAGGATAAAGATGGCTGAGTAAAGAAGTTCATTCTGAGGCTAAATCTTCACAATGTGCAGTTTTTTACAGTAGTGTTACTGTGGGTTTCACTGTCATCTTCTGGAAGTCTGCTGGAAGTGCAGGGCGGCCTTATCTATTGAGACTTTCAACTTAAACGTCACATTTTAAAGATGGAAAGCATATTAGTTTCTTTCACCATATTATCACAAGTGAATTTTAAATCATTTTTCACTTTGAACAGATGCTTGCTGCACTGACGTCCAACATGTAAAACTGACAATTAACTAGGAAATAATTCAGGTGTTTCTGAAATTTTCTCTTTCTCTAATCAAAACATAAAAAAATTACAGTTTTTGGGAATATCGTTTCAAATAGAAATTACTTTCTATTAGTGTTTTATAAAATGGTTGAGGTATGACCCTTATTCTCAAAAGTACATTTTCAGAGTTTTATTTTAAAGTTCTTTATGCCATTGCATGTAAAAGCCTAAAAGTCCGTGTCTGCTGCTTTAATTTCATTTTTAATATTTGAAAACCTATTAAACGGAAAGCAACGACATAAAAGTATCATAAATGCACCACAGAAGCATCATAACTCTATATAACCAAGTCTTCAGAAGTCATAAGATAGTTTTGTGAGAAACAGACATGTACGTGATTCAGTGATAATCTTCGACTTTCATTATCACTGATACACACTCAAAAAATATTCAGGCCTAAATGTGAGATTTCTGTATTTGAACTGCGTATAAAATTTCCATCCATTTGTATTACAGACTTTTTATATGAAGTAATGTAATGCTCTGCATATGTCAGAAATTTTATATGCAATTCAAATACATCTTAAATTTAGCCCTAAATAAAAATTAGCCCTACAATAAATTAGTTTTAATTTTTATATTTTGAAAATTAACATTTATGCAAATTTTAATTTAGGTTTTAGTAGTTTAGTCATTTTATGCATATTTTATTTCAGACAACATTTCTGATTTATTTTTAAATGTATTTATTTTTACATTTTAGGTCATTTTTTTTTAGTTTATTTTAGTTAAACTAAGGAAAATGCTTTTTATTAGTTTTTATTTTATAAAAATGAAAAACAATTTAACAAAACGAAATAACTAAAACTAAAATAAAAAATAATTGCGAAAACTTTAAATAAAAAAATGAAAATGAAAACGGAAAATGTATATAAACAAAAAAAAAATCATAATATTGTTAAAACTATATAACACTGTTGTGATATTAAAATAACACTGTTGCACTGTGGGATATGGTATCTAGCAGATGTTATAGATCAGAGGATATTAAATGCAGAAAATTCACTTTGTGCCCAGTGTACGATACATACTGAAGTATATACTACAGAAACACGTCTGACAGACATTTAGCTTCTATCTGCACAAAAAAAACACACATACGACAGGTTTGGCAGATATAGATATGTATTTATAGGTTTATTTTGTTTTTTTTTCATACCAGATAAATAAAAAGTTAACAATACAGTCTGGTCACTATTATATGTGGAGTCCGTATGATAATAATGACCAAATTAAAACATGATTGTCACTCAGTGTGCTTCACAAAAATCTGTCAATGAATAAATTATCTGGCAAACTTCATCTATTTACAGTATAAACAAAAGAAATGATCACGAACACAAGCTTTGGATCTCGGGACGGGACGTTTCAGCAGTTTTTCCATCGCTCCACACAAACACAACCACAGAGAGGGCAGAAACACGCGTTAATATGAGCGCTTTAATGCCACACATGAACGGACTGTACATGCCAGACCCCTGGAGTTCATAAAACAATGATAAAATCAACATCCACGTGATGTGCATTCCACACAAACATGGAGACGAAGGCAAGAGACGTGTTGAGGAGCAGAAGACACGAGCGGATGGAGATAATCGTGAGGTGAGTGCAGGAAACATCGGTTCGGTTCGGTTCTTCTCGTGTGTTTCTGCTCCAGTTTCAGTCGTCGTGTGTTTCAGTGTCCGGGGAAGATGAGGACATCAGAGCAGCTCACATTACCCAGAATTCAAGTATTCCAGTGCCACCTCATAGCAGAACTTGTACTGATCCTGCAGGAGACACGCACACACACACACACACACACACACACACCAGCAGAGGTCAGTGTAACACAACGTTTTAATATTTAACCCTCATAATGCATTCAAAAACCATGTTATTTTCTCATTCTGGACCAGAAGAATTTATATTTTATAAAACAGTCATAACTCATTATTTTTCAGCTAAAACCATATGTGATCAGCAATTTTTTATTTTTATATATATTTTTTTTAGTTTTGAATGTTACCACATTATTGCAGCATTTATCCCTTTTTTATTCTTTAACATATTGACAAAACTCTTTGAAATTTAAAATACATCCAACCTAAGAAAACAAAGATGCAATATATATATATATATATATTTCTCAATACTGATGTGAAATTTAATTTGAATATATTATTGTATGAAATTCACAAGAACATATAATCTGAGAATTACCAGCAACAATACCATTGGAATTAATTTCATTTAATTTAATTATTTGCATTTATAACTCATGATTGCTCAAAAGCAGTCAAAATTTATGAAACCTACATTAAAAAGCTTGTTTTGAGGGTCTTAAAGCATTTGGAAAGTTTGTTCTCTTGATCAACTATGCATTTTTGTGCATCTCTTCCGGCTCAAAACGGACTGAATGCGTTATGAAGGTTAAGTTGTTAGTATGGTAGATGTGATAATACACTTCTTTTACAATTTATTTAAAAAATAATAAATAAATAAAATAATGTAAAATATAAATGCAACATTTTTGTATATTTTAAATATATATATATATATATATATTTTTTATCTTCAGTGTACTAGTTACTTTTTAAATGTTAGATTGATCTTGTAAAGTTTTTGAAACTCTTTTGTAGGAACATTCTGATGATTTAATAAATTATTAAATTGTACAATTTTATGAAATCAATTGTTAAAACCTAATAAAACCATTAAAACTGAATACAGAAAAAATGTAAATAGAATTTGCACCCTACGAATGTCCGAATGCTAATTTTTTTGTTTTGTTTTACTAAACATTTTATTTGATATTTTGCATGGGACTACTACACTGACATTGCATGGTTGAACATTACTGTATGTGCATTATTATTATTAATTTAATCATTAAACGGTGATCAGATGTCAGTGTTAGCTGTGTTTTGCAGCAGTAAGATCCTCAGTAGATGAGCTCAGACCGCTGTAGTCTGTGGATGTGTGACGCTCACCAGCAGGTCCACCATGTTGGGTTTGTTGTTTCTCAGTGTTTTGACGGCGTGAAAGACGTCCACCGAGTGCTGGTGACACAACATCTCACACACGATACTGATGGCACAGAACGTGCCGCTGCGCCCGCCGCCGTGAACATCGTTTAAAAACACACACACACACACACACACACACACACACACACGATCATCATCATCATCATCACAATAAAACATCTCACACATGATACCGCGTCTGCTGCCGTTACTGAAACACACATCAAATATGATTAACTGTAAACAGTTTCATTAGGCCCTACTTGAAATAAAATAAACAAGAACCGAAACGGTACATTTCTCATTTTCTTTTAATTTAACATGAAATATTACAATCACTGAAATTGCAATAAAAAATAAATATAAAACTATACAGACTAAATAAATAAATATAAATGACAAAAACACTCAACAAATATAATAAAACCTAAACTAAAATTAAAATGAAAAACAAAAATAATAACTAATTCAAAATTATTACGGGAAAATAACGTTGCAAAACACATTCAATGAATTCGATTCACAAAAATTACAAATCTGAATTAAAGCTACAATCTGAAGTATATGTAGTACTGTTAAGCACATTTAATCAGTCTGAGCTTGTCTTTGGCAGCACTGACAGGCGTATATTGACTGTATTTATGATGATAAGCTCTCAGTTTGTTGTTGCTGAATCTGGTGTGTGAGCAGCAGGTGGCGCTGTTCTCCCGCTCGTGAACTGCAGCTCATTATATTCAGCACAATCACTGCATCTGTCTCACTCATGTGTCAATGTTTATTTCAGGATAAACAGGATTGGGCGGGACAGATGTGTTTCCTGAGCGCGAGATCAGAATCTCTCCGAGACTCTAACGAGAATCACGTGATACTCAAAGCAGCATTATCCAGCTCAGTTCGGTTTAACTGTTTCTGAATAACGACTCTATTGTCTTCTGTAGCTTTACAACTCAATCTGAATTAGTTTCATTCATTTTCTGACATTTACATTGTTCATTGCATTCGTGTTTCACATTATCTCGTATGATACAGCAATCTGAAAATGTGCCGCTTGACTTAAAAACTTTTAAAAAATGCATTTCAAGACCTTGAAGATATTTATTTCACAGCCATACATCTTGTTTTTAAACCCAAAAACACTTTCTTTGTGAATTAAGTCACTGAGAGCAAATCACACGGATAACACTGTAAAATAATATTTATACAATTTCCTTGAATATATTTGAAAACTTGAGACAAATATCAGCTAATCTATTCAAAGATAACTGGGTTATTACTAAAACTACAACCAGAAAATACATCTAAAATAAAATTAAATGTTCACACTAAAACTAAAACCATTAAAATATTTAAAATTAAGTCATTGTGAATTTAAATGATAATAATCAAAATAAAACAAAATATAAAAAAGTTAACTTTTAGCAAGAAAACATTTCTTATTTTAATTTAGCTTACCTTAATATTAAAATAACTTTAAAATAAAACTGAAATAAAATGAATAAAAACTACATAAACATTGCAAAATAAATAACTAAATAAAATTGCAAAAAATATCCTAAATATTAAAATACATTTTTTAAAAATGATTAAATAATAAACAAAAATTTATTTATAAAAATAAATTGTAAATATTAATAAAATATAATTCTAAATATTACAAAAAGTCTAAATATTCATAAAAATATAATTCTAAATATTACAAACAAAATTTAAATGTTAATAATAATCTAATTCTAAATGTTAATTAGAAATATGCTAAATAAATATTGCATTACTGTTATCAAAAATAACACAAATATTCTAAGTTTGGATATATAAGAGTGAATCGGTGACTCACAGGCAGTGCACCACGGTGCGTCCCTCTCCTCCGTCGTACTCCTCCTGCCATTTGTCCACCTGTCGGATGAGTTTGAGGAAGGAGCGTTTGGAGACGGGTGTGTCACGGTACATCGGCCAGCCCAGGAACTGGAACTGCTGCACCATCCGGTACCCGTCCTGCGGCTGAGACACAAAACACACGTCCATGACACACAAACAGCCGACTCTCGCGTAAGTGTGCAATGTTAGCGAGCGTTTACTCACCCGTGCGGCGTTATAGATGCGGATGATCCTGCTGATGATGTCCTCCTCCAGATCCGCAGACACAAACTCCACCTGGATGGGTCCGTGCCGATGGACACCGTTCTCTGGCCAGTACTGTGGACACAACTGGACACAAAACACACCAATCACACACATCAGTATCTCACATGTCAGTTCAGGGGCCAGGCTCCATGGCTGATCAGTTTCACTAGGTCAAGGTTTTCTAAAACATCATGTCTAGTATACTGGTTCACCAGCTAGACCAGCAATTAACCAGGATAAACCAGCTTAGACCAGCAACTGACCAGTGTAAACCAGTCTAGACCAGCAATTAACAAGGGTAAACCAACCTAGACCAGCACCTGACCAGGATAAACCAGTCTAGACCACCAGGATAAACCAGTCTAGACCAGCACCTGACCAGGATAAACCAGCCTAGACCAGCACCTGACCAGGATAAACCAGCCTAGACCAGCAACTGACCAGTATAAACCAGCCTAGACCAGCAACTGACCAGGATAAACCAGCCTAGACCAGCAACTGACCAGTATAAACCAGCCTAGACCAGCACCTGACCAGTATAAACCAGCCTAGACCAGCAACTGACCAGGATAAACCAGCCTAGACCAGCAACTGACCAGATGGGAAACCAGCCTAGACCACACCTGACCAGGATAAACCAGCCTAGACCAGCACCTGACCAGTGATAAAGACCAGCAACTGACCAGTGTAAACCAGCCTAGACCAGCAACTGACCAGGATAAACCAGCCTAGACCAGCAACTGACCAGGATAAACCAACCAAAAAAATCAACAAACAAAATAATTGTCCTAGCCAGCAGACCAGCATAAACCAGCCTAGACCCAGCAACTGACCAGTGTCAGCCCAGCCTAGACCAGCAACTGACCAGTGTAAACCAGCCTAGACCAGCACCTGACCAGTGTAAACCAAGACCTAGACCAGCACCTGCAGCCTAGACCAAGGACCAGGGATAAACCAGCCTAGACCAGCACCCTGACCAGATAAACCAAGACCAGCCTTGACCAGCCTAGACCTGCACCAGTATAAACCAGCCTAGACCAGCAACCTGACCAGGTATAAAACCAGCCTAGACCAGCAACTGACCAGGATAAACCAGTCTAGACCAGCAACTGACCAGTAAAAACCAGCCTAGACCAGCACCTGACCAGTATAAACCAGTAATGAAATCATAAAACTGTACAACTAAAATAATTGTAAAATAAAAACAATAAAAAACAAATAACATTAATAAGAAAATCATGAAAATTAAACAATAAAAATAAAATAAATCATTTAAAAATCAAATCAAAAATTTTTATGTTTACCTGCATATCATGTGACAATTAACTGATATCAGAGAACTGTGAATCATGCAAATGTTTTGCTAAATTATTGAAATATTAAAAGTTTGTGGAGGCTTTCAGTCCAAGTGATTGTTCAACTGACAGAAACGCTTGGGAACTCCTGATTAAGTTGATGTCAGAGCAGTGCATGTGTGACAGACGCATCTGCTGCATGAGTGTCTCTGATCCTGACGGCCGTGTTCAGGTGTGTGTGTGTGTGTGTGTCTCACCTGCGCGGGATCCACGTCGTTCAGCATCACTATAGACGTGCAGTGATAGTCCAGCACCAGCCTCCAGAAGTCTTTGACGGTGTTGGGCAGAGGATGCTGGGTAACGATGAACGCAGACGGCTGCTTGTAGCTCTGTGAAGATGAAGATGAAGAGAGGAAAACATCTTATTTCCTGTCTGACTGTCTGCTTGACTAATTGTGTGGAGAAGTTTAGCGTTGAGCTGCGTGTTTTATTACCGCCGCCAGCGCTTCCATTTACTGAAACGAAAACAAATGCACTGTCGCGTGTTTTACAAACAAACCCATCCCAGTCAATCGTGTTACTGCATTTTTTTGTTCGTTCTCTGTTATTGATCGCTTTTAGCTATTTTCCTGACAATGAAATGAATCAATTCCATCTGTTTTTAAATTATTTTCAACAAGCACATAATCATGTGTGCTGCAATTCACATCCATCAGAGACACTGTCGCTTCAGACTTTTAGTTATTATAGACACGGATGCAATTAATAGTTAATAAAATCAAAAATAATTTTAAAATAAAAACAAAAAAGTACTAATTAAATCATAAAAATGTATAATAATCATACAAAATGTATAAAAAAGTCAAATAAAGCAATTTTAACAATAATAATTCATAATTTTAAAATAAAACAAAGTAAAGCACTTAAAATGTAAAAATGTAAAATAAATTAACAAAAATTTAAAACAAAAATAATTTAAAACATTTATTAATAGTGAATTAAATCATAAAACTGTACAATAATGAATTAAATAATAAAAATGTGAAATAAAAATAACTAAAGAAAAAATCAAATAAATTCAATCCATATAAAACACTTACAATACTAATGATTAATTAAGTCAAAAAATGTAAATTAAAATAAATAATTTAAAAACAATCAAAATAAAACAAATAATATAAAATTAAAATAAATAATTCTAAAATAGAAACAATTGAATTAAACATTTATGATTCAATGTATTAATAATAATTAAATCAGATCGTAAAAATATATAATAATGAACATTTTGAAAATGTGAAATGACAATAATATTTAAATAAAATCAATCAATAAAATAAAAGCACCAATAAAAAAATGTAACTGTAAAAAACAAAACAACAAACAAATAACTTATAATTAATTAAAAAAATTAAATGAATTCAAATTAACCAATTAATCAAAATAAAATGTATTTTACATTCAATTAATTAATTAAACCTAGATTAAGAGCTGCAAGTAACGATCACCAGGTTAAGAGCTAAGATAACTGTCAGGAAACAGCCACTAAGTTAAGCGCCGCAGGTAACTGTCAATAAGTTAAGAGTTGAGGTAACGGTCACTAGGTTAAGTGCAGCAGGTAACCATCAACTCATCTCTTAACCTAGTGACACTGTCTTAACACTAGGTGAAGTTCTAAGGTAACGATCACTAGGTTAAGAGGTGAGGTAATGATCACTAAGTTAAGCAGCGCAGGTAACAATCACTAGGTTAAGTGGTGAGGTAACGGTCATTAGGTTAATCGCTGCAGGTAACGGTCACTAGGTTAAGCACCGCAGGTAATGGTCACTAGGTTATGCGCCGCAGGTAATGGTCACTACTGTAGGTTAAGAGGAAAGGTAACGTCACTAGGTTAAGCTCTGCAGGTAATGGTCACTAGGTTATGCGCCGCAGGTAACGGTCACTAGGTTAAGCGCTGCAGGTAACGGTCACTAAGTTAAGAGCTGCAGTTAGCGGTCACTAGGTTAAGCACCGCAGGTAATGGTCACTAGGTTAAGAGGTGAGGTAATGATCACTAAGTTAAGTGCCGCAGGTAACAATCACTAAGTTAATAGCACAACTAACAATCACTAAGTTAATCACTGTAGGTAACAGTCACTAGGTAAGAGAAAACTATAACAAGCAAAGCATAAAAGGGTCAATAGGTTAATCGCTGCAGATAAGGATCACTGTAACGAAAACAACACTAAGATAAGAACTAAAGATAACTATCAATAGGTTAATCGCTGCAGATAAGGATCACTGCGCCGCAGGTAACGGTCACTAGGTTATGCGCCGCAGGTAACGGTCACTAGCGCAGGTAATGGAGGTAAAAGCAACAACACCAATCGCTGCAGGTAACGGTCACTAGGTTAAGCACCGCAGGTAATGGTCACTAGGTTAAGTGGAAAGGTAACGTCACTAGGTTAAGCTCTGCAGGTAACGGTCACTAGGTTAAGAGGTGAGGTAACGGTCACTCAGTTAAGCACTGTAGGTAACAGTCACTAGGTTAAGCTCTGCAGGTAATGGTCACCAGTGTTAAGAGGTGAGGTAACGGTCACTCAGTTAAGCACTGTAGGTAACAGTCACAATCCATGCAACATACACTAACTAAATAAATAAGTTAATTAACAATAACTAATCACTAGGTTAAGAGGTGAGGTAATGATCACTAGGTTAAGCACTGCAGGTAACGGTCAATAGGTTAATCGCTGCAGAGTAACGGTCAATAGGTTATGCGCCGCAGGTAATGGTCACTACTGTAGGTTAAGAGGAAAGGTAACGTCACTAGGTTAGCTCTGCAGGTAATGGTCACCAGGTTAACAGGAAAGGGTAACGGTCACTAGCTTAAGAGGTGAGGTAATGGTTACTAGGATAAGCGCTGAGGTAACAGTCACTAGGTTAAGAGGAAAGGTAACGGTCACTAAGTTAATAGATGAGGTAACGGTCACTAGGTTAAGAGGTGAGGTAACGGTCACTAGGTTAAGCACCGCAGGTAATAGTCCCCCAGGTTAACAGGAAAGGTAACGGTCACTAGCTTAAGAGGTGAGGTAATGGTTACTAGGATAAGCGCTTGAGGTAACAGTCACTAGGTTAAGAGGAAAGGTAACGGTCACTAGGTTCTTAAGTGAGGTAACGGTCATTAGGTTAATCGCTGCAGGTAATGGTCACTAGGTTAAGAGGAAAGGGTAACGGTCACTAGCTTAAGAGGTGAGGTAATGGTTACTAGGATAAGCGCTGAGGTAACAGTCACTAGGTTAAGATCTGAGGTGTGTGTGAGCTGCCGTACATCCATGAGTGCGGCGTTGATGTAGTTGCTGCTCTCTCCATCGATGGTGATGAGGAAGGGCAGGCAACGGTCAGGAGGAAGAACGTCCATACAGCGGTTCTTCTCATGGTTCCGCGGCAGCAGTGCGATGCTGCAGTCCTCCACCCGCAGCGTGGGCGTCACCATGTTTAACGTCTGCCAAAGAAAACACAAATCAAACTCATGCACACACTCACATCACTATATTCTACTGATTTATTTTATTATTTATAATATATAACATAATATGTTTTATTTTGTTATTCAGTGTATTTACAGCTATATGTAATATTTTAATTCACTAACTCTGAACTCCTCTTTGATCTGGCTGGAGTTGGTCTGCGGGTCCAAGCGGTTCATGTCATAATACACAGAGCGAAGCTGATTGGCTGGAATCGTGGTGTCGCCACAAAGACACGCCTCCAATATGGCATCATGGATAAACACATACTGCTCCTGAAATATCAACATATCAAAGACAGATCAATACAACCATAAAAATCACAGCTCACTGATATAATGTGATGTGGTGATTGATTGGTGTTTTATTTTGGTTAATATGTCAGTTTCAAAATCTGCAGAATTTTTTTCTATATATTTTGTTATTTTACTTTTCAGTTTTCATTTCAATTTTTAAATGTAAATTTTTCTATTAAAATTTTTAGTAATTTTAGTCATGTGTTTTTGTCATTTTTATTCATTTTTGTTCTTTTTAAATATTACAATTTAGGTTTTAGTTCAGTTTTTATTTATTTCCAATTAATAAAACTAATTCATATTATATCCAGTTAAAAAAGTTTGTAAATGTATCAAATTATTCACACTTTTATGGTCAGAACAGATGGATCAGGACATAATCGACTGTGTTTTCAGCTTTCTCCTCGATGTCTCTGTCCTGGGTGTCCACATGTGGACCGGTCATCTCTCGATCGCAGACGGTGGTCTGACAGCTTGACGTAAATCATTCATGAAGTGACATTTTAAATATGCCTGCGGTTGCCGCTCCTCAGAAAGTCCTTGACCGAAGCTGACGGTCAGATAAGGTCTCGGGCTATACAATCATAGTTACATATGAGTGCTTGTTTCTTTTGTCTATATTGAAAATTCATGTCAAGAAAAACGTTGTCTGAGTGGGCGGGGCTGGAGAGAGAGGCAGGGTTTGATTGGCTGTAGCTGATGTGAGGGTGTCTGTGATTGGGTACCTCCGTCTGCACCATGTTGACCCTGCGGGAGCGCAGTTCTCTCACACAGTTGTAAATGTCCACGACTCCTTCTCGCTCCGCCATGTCCAGCATGATGTCAATCACAATGAAGCAGCCGGTGCGTCCCGCTCCAGCGCTGAGGACCAAACAACAGATGTTATTACTGCTCTAAGATACTAATATGTACCTACAGTATTAGGTGTAAAAAGTTACAAATATGTCCTTTTAAGGGTACTGCTCCAGGGACAAGCTGTCGTACCCCAAAAGGTAAAATTTTCAACCCCTTTTTTTCTGTGTTTACTCTAGCAACTTTTCTTCCAAAGCAAATAGCAACAAAATTAGTTTTGAAAAGTGACTCAAACAATAAAAAGGTAGACATTTTCCATCTAACTTACACAAAAATAGGAATCCAAATATTTGCAACTGTTAAATGTAATAATAAGCATAATAATAATAATAATTGAACAATTGAATAATTGTTCATTTATGAAACAGCTTGTTAGTAGCGTGTACCTGTGATTGTTGATCAGTTAGTACACTGCAAAGGTCCTTGCACACGGTGTCCTAAAGTTTCATGTGCGTTTTTTTCATATTTGTTGTCCTTTTCTATCAAATGCTTGCTAAGGATGTGAAACCGCAGAAAATCGAACCTGATCTCAATTTTTCATGACGGATGAAAGTTTTGGAGACAGTGTGTAAACGTGATTGACAAAACATGAGGTTGTATTTGATTTTAACGGGCGAAAATTTCAGACTCAGTGTGCAAAGACCTTAAGAAACACATCCAGAAAAATGGAAAAGGTACTAGTAATTTTCGAGGACATTTTTTATTATCCATTATTTGTTGTAACCCTGTGACCTAAAAAACACAAAATGCAATGCGCAATTTAACATCAATAAAACATCAATACGGAAAATTCCTTTACGTTAACAAAGTAGATTGTGCACTATTTTTAAAGACGTTTTTTAGAGTGTAGCACACTAACTAACTGCTAAACTAAGCTACTACTAAATATTGTAGAAACTTAATTTTCTGTAAAGTTGCTTTGCAATGATTTGTATCGTAAAAAGCGCTATACAAATAAACTTGAATTGAATTGCTTAAAACTATAATTGTTCAGAATGAGTAGTTTACTAGCTAATAAAAAATAAAACTTAAATTGTAATTGTTCAAAATATATATTATTTTACGAACAAATCTAAATTAACATGTATAAAATATATTTTTGACAAATTTGATGGAGTGGCAATTTTGCGTCGTGATTATGTGATCGTGCAATGACATAATGTAGCAACTTTTAACAACAAATCGACCTTCCTTTAGCAGCTTCCCCTGAAAGTTAGTTGGCAACAGTGTGTTTCTGTGAGGATGAGACTGATGTTCACCTGCAGTGGATGACCATCGGGCCGGCGTTGGCTGGACTCTTGGCTTTGACCCGGCGGACGAAGCCCAGTAGCCCCGTGGCGTGATACGGGACGCCGTGATCCGGCCAGCCGGTGAAATGAAACTGACGGATCTCCCTGATCTCATGAGCTCCTCGCTGGAGACCACACACACACACACACACACACACACACACACACACACACACACACACACACACACACACACCACATTTAAAGACATAGCATCAGAATCTCAAAAAAAAAACAAAAGTCTATCTATACAATAAAAAAAAATTATACAACTCATTAAATATTTAAAATGAAATTATATTTTATAATTATTTGATACATATACAAAAAATAAAAATAAAAAAAATAAAAAAATAATAAAAATAAAATTTAGTTATATTTATTTTAATTTTTTTTACATTTTAACTTTATAATTATTTTAAATTATTCATTATTTTATTATAACACACACATAAATACAGTATATATTGCAGTATATATATAATACAAAATCTAAATAATTATACAACTTATATAAATCATTAAATATACATATAAAATGAAATTATTGACAATTTAGAATTATTGTTTATTACATTATTTATACATAGATAAAATAAAAAATAAAAATAACAAAAAATAATTGTAATTATACAATTTAAATAATATTGATACAATTAAATATTAAATATTTAAAATGTAACCATAATTTTATAATTATTTTTAATAATATTTAATTTTTATATATTCACACACACAAATAAACTAACTATACCACATATTTATATTTTAATATATATATAAATATTTTATATTTAATATATAGTTTATATTTTAACTATTTATAATATCTATAGAGATATCTATGAAGACAATACTGAGACAATAATCAGTGATTAGATGTGTTTTGTGAACAGGATACTGAGTCGCGGTTATGATCGTTATAGTTTAATAGTAAATCTGCTGAGTTTGACTGTAGTTTGATGCCGAACCTTTTCCACAGCGAAGGTTCGAATGACGTATTCAGACAGCAGCTGAGTCTCGATGAGCGTCACCTTCATGTCCCTGTAGATCTCAGTGTCATCGGGCCAGTACTTACAGCACTTCACCTGTCAAACACACACACACCAGTTTATCAAAACATGAGATACGAGCGTCTCCAAACAACCACATCAGATTCTGTAGCGATGTTTTAACTCAAGAGCGTCTGCAGTCAGACTTCAAGTGTCCCAGATACGAGACGCCTCTGCTGCAGATCATCCCAGACTAATTAACCAGGTTAACCCTCCATAACCAGAGCACACCTCCAGAGACACACACACACACAAACCACCGTCTCTAATCAGTCAAAGTCATTAATGAAGTCAATCACAATCACATCGCTCTCTCTGTTTATCAGTCTGTCATCAGTTTATCAGCCGCTTCTTTCCATCCGCTCTTCATTATTACACTGTTTTCTTTCTCTGTGTGCACGTCACTTTCAAACTACCAATATATCTTTGTTTTCAAATATTTCATTTTCAATTAATAATGCATATGAATTATTAATAATATAAATTAACAATTAATAATTTATATTTTAAAATGTATTTATTTATATTTTCAGTAAGGGTTAGGTTAGAGTTAGGTCATAGTGTTATTACAATATTATTTCTACACTAGCACAGTTTTTATTACAATTATTAATTGGTTTTATTTTTTTTATTTTTAGATTTTATTGTAATTTAAGATTTATTTTTAGTAATTTTGTTATGTGCTTTTGTCATTTTTATCAATCCCAGTTTTTATATTTTTGATTTAATGTTACTATTAATGATATTAAATGTATACTATTTAATATATATATATACAGTACAGGTCAAAAGTTTGGAAACATTACTATTTTTAATGTTTTTGAAAGAAGTCTCTTCTGCTCATCAAGCCTGCATTTATTTGATCAAAAATACAGAAAAAAAACAGTAATATTGTGAAATATTATTACAACTTAAAATAATTGTTTTTAAATTTTATTATACTTTAAATTATCATTTATTTCTGTGATGCAAAGCTGAATTTTTAGGATCATTATCACATGATCCTTTAGAAATCATTCTAATATGATGATTCATTATCAAAGTTGGAAACAGTTCTGCTGCTTAATATTTTTTCAGAACATGTGATATACTTTTTAGATACTTTGATGAAAATAAAAAGTAAAAAAAAAAAAAAAAAAAAAAAAAAGAAGCTATGTTTTTAAAATATAAATATTTTGTAATAAATATACACTACTGGTCAGTAATTTGGGGTCAGTATTTTTTAATTTTCTTCTTTTTTTTTAAAAAATAAAATCAATACTTTTATTCAGCAAGGATGTGTTAAATTGATAAAAAAGTGATAGTAAAGAAAATATATTATTAGAATATATATTATTAGAATTTTTTTTTTTTATTTTGAATGCAGTTCTTTTTAACCTTTTCTTCATCAAATATATTAGACAGCAGAACTGTTTCCAACACTCATAATAAATCAGAATATTAGAATGATTTCTAAATGATCATGTGATAGACTGGATGTTACATGTGACACTGAAGGCTGGAGTAATGATGCTGAAAATTCAGCTTTGCATCACAGGAATAAATTATTTTTTTTAAGTATATTCAAATAGAAAACTATTATTTTAAGTTGTAATAATATTTCACAATATTAGTGTTTTTTCTGTATTTTTGATCAAATAAATGCAGGCTTGATGAGCAGAAGAAACTTCTTTCAAAAACATTAAAAATAGTAATGTTTCCAAACTTTTTACATCAACTATATATATATATATATGAAAAACAATGTTTTTCATAGTTTTTAATTAATTAACAATAGTAACCCTGATTAAAGAACCAATAGTTGAAATCTCATGACAGGAAATCTAAAGTCTATAAAAACTCTAAATGTATCAATTATTCAAATGTATCAGATATTCATTATTTTTCTCTGATGGAAACACACTTTTATGGTCAGAAATCAAAGAACTATCAGGCCATCAGTTTGTCATCTGTTTATCAGCTGATTCTTTCCATCCGCTCTTCATTATTAGCGTGTTTTCTTTCTATGCGTGTATTAAGACGCTCTAATTAGCGGGATAATTGGGCTCTAATGGCTGAGTGTATTTCTCGTCTCGCTCTCACTCTTCGCCGTCAGGCCGGAAAAACAACGGGGCCGTGATGCTATCGGCTCCCGTCTAATTATCATTAGAGCATCTCCTAAACGAGAGAGCATTAATCACATAATGACTTATTTACATATTCAGTCACACACTTCCTGCAGCTCATCACCAACACACACACACACACGTGTCACAATACAGCGGCAGCCGTCACGGGAAACAGCATTAGAGACGAGAAGAAACAACAAACAAACAAATAAAAAATACGTCAAAACAGCTCAAATAATGAGTGAATGCCACCAAAAGACATATTTTACTTAAAAAAGGTCAGCAAAGACTTAGGTTTAGGGATTTAGGGACAACTAAGTACATTTAAAGGTTATTTATCCCTCAAATTCTTATTAAAAAAAATAAAAAATCATTCTTGTAAAGCACGTTAAAATTATTCCACAATGATATTTCATTACTGTAATAATATGTGTTTAGTGTATTGAAATTAAAAATGATGATAATCTACATAATTAAAATGAAAACTACTTTTGGGAATTTTTAAAATATTTTTACCTCTCAAATTATCATTAAATAATATAAATAATATATACAATAAAAAAAATTATTACTGTAATGCACATCAATTTAACTTTATTACTACACTCCAATAAATAACAGATATTATTCATATAAAAATGGTAAAGGGTAATTTTAGAAATATTATGTTTTTATTTTATTTTTTATTTTTTTTATTAATTTAATTTATTTTTTTGCATTGTGACACAATTTTTGCCAATTAATAAATATTAATAAATGCTCATTTGCTCATTAATAAATAAATAAATAAGATAATTATTATAATGCATCTGGACATTTACAATTTTATTTTATTTTTTTTCATTATTCCTGCAATAAAAAATGGATGATATTTTACATAAAAACAGTAAGTGAGGACTTATTTTAGAACTATTGTTTTTTGCTTGTTTGTTGTTGTTTTGGATTGTGACACTATT
>NC_056620.1:23774152-23784152 GCF_018340385.1 Cyprinus carpio
CTCATCAAATACAGAATGTCAACAACTGTCAAAAACAAACAAACAAACAAAAAAACTATAAAATAAACTATGTTCCTTCAAAATCTTGCAAAGAAACTTTCTAAAAAAAAAAAATAAAAATAAATTTATATATGCACGTTTTTCTAAAACTAAAAAATAAACAGAATTTTCTTTCAAAAATAAAATATTTTTTTTATAATATTTCTTTATAATATATGTATATATGCACACAAACTATCAATCTATCTATGTGTGTGTGTGTGTATACAACATGAACGCAAATATTTCTAATCAAAATGTTCAAAATTTTTCTTATAGAGCTACATCTAAAAAACCTTATAAAATACATCATATCAATTAAAATATAAACTTATCTTTAAAAAGATCATAAAAAAGTCATTTTAGATAAATATTAAAAAAATCAGATCTCAGAGAACATCAGAGATCTCATCCTAAACTCTAACATTTCTCATCAAATCCTTCCAGATGAACTTTACAGCTCTATATTCATACTGTGTGTCAACAACAGTGTTATTTTGTTATTTTCCTTATGCAAAAATAAATTTTGTTCTTTTGATTTTAGGCTGAAATGTGACTGGGATTGACTCCTCCAGCACATGAAGCCTTTAAACAGTCCACTGAACATAATCCAGAGTGACACCGGAGCAGAAGTCATGAAGCCGCGGCTCTTTGTTGGATTATTGGACGTGTTTTCCAGCAGCAGAGCTGAAACTTTCAAAGGCCTCATTCATAAATGCATGCAAACGAGCGGCAACAGATTTGTGCATCTGCGTTTCCATTAAAGCTCCAAATCAACTTAATAAGGGCAACATGTAAGCCAGCGCCCGGTAATAACAGCACAGCCGAAGGAATTAAAATCACACGTTTAATTAATTCTAATTAGCATTGTTTTTAATCAACAAGCAAATTCCAAAATGACTTTTGACAAGCTAATTAGCTCATGCAAATCTGCGCTCACGTTCTGATGCATTCGCTCTGAGCCAAAGCAAATTGCATGCAGCAGAAAAAAGACAGAAAAAACCCGAGCGAGAAGCAAGGTTTTACATATTCATACGCACACATAAACAGCGGCGTTAGCAAACACTCGTGTCCTGGAGAACTCTTTACCGATGACTTTGCCTGTGGGCGAGTTCTCGTTATCGTCTGAGCCTGATGAACTTAATTAAGATCTGTCGAAACTAGACGCCTCTTAATCATAGTAATGTACTTGATCCTTCCTGATTTGCTTTGTTTAATTACATTTATCAATGTGAGGAGTGCAGATGACCATCAGGAAGAACAGTAAATGCCCAAACATTTCTCCTGAGAAAAAAGATTCCAGTATCTCACATAATCTCACATGTCTCCTTAATAAAAAGTCAAAAGCAAAACTATAAAAGAGACAAGTCTAAACAATAACATCTATAATCACTCAGTTGAACTCCGTTCTCTTATATGTTGATCTTTCATATATAACAGCTCAACAACACCTCAGTTGTTTCTCACAGACAGAAATGAGAGTCTCCTTCTTCCCAGATGTTTCTCCTAAGAAAAAGACTCCAGTAATCTCACGTGGGTCTCAAAACTGTGCTCAGATTGTCAAATCTCATTATGATCTCAATAATTTCTCATCAAATTCTTCCACATTGATTTTACAGATTTAAGACGACAGTTGACATCTCTACATCATCTCAGCTGTTTCTCCTAGACAGAAACCAGATTAAACAGAGCCTTCAGGTTCTCAGATGTTTCTCCTGAGCTATAAAAGAGACGAGTCTGAGCAATAACATCTATAATCATAACGATAAACTCCTCATTCTCTTATATGTTGATATTTTATTTATAATATCTCAACAACACCTCAGTTGTTTCTCACAGACAGAAATGAGAGTCTTCTGCTTCTCAGATGTTTCTCCTAAGGAAAAGACTCCAGTAATCTCACGTGGGTCTCAAAACTGTGCTTATATTGTTAAATCTCATTATGATCTCAATCATTTCTCATCAAATTCTTCCACATTGATTTTACAGATTTAAGACAACAGTTGACATCTCTACATCATCTCAGCTGTTTCTCCTAGACAGAAACCAGATTAAACAAACCTTCAGGCGCTTCAGATGTTTTCTCCTGAGCTATAAAAGAGACGACTCTGAGCAATAACATCTATAATCATAACGATAAACTCCTCATTCTATAAAAAACAGATATTTTATTTATAATATCTCTACAACATCTCAGTTGTTTCTCACAGACAGAAATAAGAGTCTCCTGCTTCTCAGATGTTTCTTCTGAGCTATAAAAGAGACGAGTCTGAGCAATAACATCTATAATCATAATAATAAACTCCGTTCTCTTATATGTTGATCTTTCATATATAACAGCTCAACAACATCTCAGTTGTTTCTCACAGACAGAAATGAGAGTCTCCTTCTTCCCAGATTAATCTTCTCATCCAAAAAAGAAAAAACTTTTACCAACAACACAACAAATCATAATGATAAACTCTTTGTTGTAGAAGTATTCCCTATGAGAAACACACACGCAGCGTTTAGATAATCCTTAACTAGCTAAATCCTAAGCGTAGATCGGATCTCACATCCGGACCACGCCGGGAGAATTGCGCTGACATTTGCTGTAATTTGCTGATCCTCTAAGCGGCTCGCTTCAGTCCGCTTCAGCTGTAAGTGGAGTCAGCCAACAGCAATTACTGTGCGAGCGCTCAGCGGGAAGAAGACTTTAGCGGCGCGCTGCTGTCAGGCTGTGTTCCCACACCGGGGGACTAATGCTTTCATCGTTCTAGCAAACTCGTTTCAATGAGACCTTGGGGATTCAGCACGGCAAAATTATTCCCATTTTTTCAGCCGTCATAGAAGACGAGTGCAGCTGCAGTCTGATGCTCATGTGCGCTGCATTTATGCACGACTCCAGTCGTTTGCTCACATTGTGCAGGAAAATATTCCTAGTGTGTGTAATTGAGTCCTGGACTTACACTGTCACTGATTCTTTTAAGTGGAGGGAACTCTTAATTAAACCTTCTTCCATGTTTCATCTGTGCTTTAATACATCAGTGTCCTGAAATAAAGATTCTCGATGTTCAGAGCGATAATTCACACAGAAACCCAAATTCTGTCATCATTTACTGACCCTCATATCTTTCATACTTTCTTCTGTGCAACAAAAAGTTGATGTTTTAAGTAAGACTGGGGTACAAACAACATTTTCTATACATCTTTTTTTTTTTGTATTTCACAAAAGAAAGTCATTTGTACATTAGCGCTGCACAATTAATTAACTTAAAACTAAAATCATGAAATGGCGTTTCAGAGTGAACATCTGAAAATTAGGAAATATATAAAATATTAGTAGTGCAATTTTATAGCTGTAAAACATTACTTTTTCTCAAATACTATTTTTTATTTTGTTAGTATGAATTTTTATATGGGATAAAACCATAATAAAACTAAATATCAATAGTTGTATTTTTATATTATATTCACAGCCTATAAAACAATATATATAGTACAATAATATTGTTTATTTTACAGTGAAATATTACAACAGTAGTATTTCATATTTTGCTTAATATTTTTATGTAGTATAATCAGACCCACAAACAAACACAGCATACTTGGAGATTTTTAGCAAAATTAAAATACAAAAATTGCATTTTAAATTGCAATTGCAATTAACTTCTTATCGGATTATTTTCACCAAATCATAAAGGTGTGTAAATGATGACAGAATCTTCATTTTTAAGTGAAAGGAATTTTTTAAAGGTTTTTCCTAAATATTTTACGAGGAATTACAGCTTTCAAGCTCTTAGAAAATGACGAACAAGTCATTAAAGAGACATTTACAATCATTAATAATCTCTCCTTCAACAGTAGAATGATTAAAAAAAAAATACTCTAAGAATCACTCATATGCAAAATACAAACAAGTAAAAAAATAATGAAGTAAATCTAAACTTCCTAAACCTGCAGCGCTGAATAAATGAGGAGGAATCAGTGTGATGTTCACGGCTGCGTCTCGCTTTGATCTGAGCAACTTCGGGCTTGTTAAAGCTTATTCTGTTCTTGTTCTGTTAAAACTGATTTTCCTTTGAACGCTGGCCTGTAATTGAGAAAGACGACAATGGTTTCTCCCACACGTCATTTACTGAGACCCGTTAAACTCATTAAACAAGTAAGTGTGAGCACCTAGATCACAAAATACACTGCTAAATTATATGAAGTGTGTAGCCCAGCCCATAATAGAATATCATTGGCTGTGTAAACACTAAATGAGCTCTGATTGGCTGATTTTAGAGTCTGTGCTGTGTAGTGTGTGGGACTGGGTTGTAAATGGCTGCTGGACAGCACAGAATGAAAGGACAGAGAGGGAGTAAGTGAAAGAGGCGTTTTAGTTGCTGGCGTCCCTGAGGACGAGCCAGGATTCGCTCCAGTAAACAGGTAATTACGCCGCTCCAGCGCAGCTAAACCAGTCTATTAAAGGAAGTGATTGCGTTCAGAGCACTGGAACTCACTGGCACTCCAGAAACATCTCACAACAATTAACTAGCAATCAAGACGCGGCCTCCAGGGGCATGCTGGGAGAACGCATGCGCTGACAGCCAGATTAGGCCAGACACATAGCGGCTAATCCATTTATTCTGTACTAAACCCCCCACAACAACAACAACAACAGATGATTAATTGTTTCAAGACGCCGTTTCAGCATTAAATGGCTCAGTGTGTGTGTGAGTGTGTGTAACAACTTCTAACACACTTCAGTCCGAAGTTTACAAATTGAATTGGTTTAGAAATCATTTGGTCGATCGGACTCAGTGTGTTCAAGTGGAGGATCTCAAATCTGATTTTCTTAAAATCTGTGACTCTGGAGCACAAAAGCAGTCATCAGTAGCACAGGTATATTTGTAGCAATAGCCAACAATACATTGTATGGGTCAAAATTATACATTTTTCTTTTATGCCAAAAATCATTAGGATATTAAAGCTCATGTTCCATGAAGATATTTAGTAAATTTCCTACTCTAAACATATCAAAACTTAATTTTTGATTAGTAATATGCATTGCTAAGAACTCCATTTGAACAACTTTAAAGATGATTTTCTCAATATTTAGATTTTTTTGCTCCCTCAGATTCCAGATTTTCAAATAGTTGTATCTCAGACAAATATTGCCCTCCTAACAAAACACACATCAATGGAAAGATTATTCATTTATTTATTCAGCTTTCAGATGATGTATAAATCTCAATAAAAAAAAAAATGACCCTAATGACTGGCTTCGGGGCCCAGGGTCACATATCTTGATATTTCTAAAGGGGGTCCCCCAGGGTTCCATTTTGGGACCTATTTTGTTTTCTATTTATATAAATGATTTGGTTAAGGACATTCAAGCAAAAACTGCATTTTCCTATTATGCATCTTGGGCATCAAATAATTTGCAAAAATATTTAAAACTAGATTAATGCGTGTCTATTGGTGAATTTAAAGATATCATAAAGACAGTGGTGATGGAGGCTTGTGATTGCTTTTGTTGAGAGGATATTATGTTTTAATCTTGTTCTAATGTGTATTTGTTGTATTTTAAAATGCTGTCTTATTGCATGGCTGCTCTCTTGTAAAAGAGATTTTAATCTCAATGAGACTTTCTGGTTAAATAAAGGTAAATAAATAATAAATAATGACCGTTTGTCTTACCTTGTGTGGCGATGTAGTGATTCGGTCGATGGTAGCCCTATAAAAACAACAAGAACCACAAACATTATATCTTGAAACATGCAAAAATTCTATTTCAGCTATTTCATCATAAAAAAAAAACTTAATATTTTGGTAACACTACAATAAGGCTCCATTTTTTTACATTAGCTAACTACATTAGTTTTAATTTTAATGTTTGCCATTTTTATTACTTTTTTATGTCTATAGCTTCTATTAATTTTTATTTAGGTTTTAGCTTTAGTTATTTTAATAGTTATTCTTTTCTAGATGTATTCATAAACTAAATGAAAATGAGAAATGTTGCTTTGTCAACTAGCTGAAATAAAATAATTTTGAGATATAATTTCAGTTTACTGTTGAAGTTATTTCAAGTGACACGAATGTGTTTGTTACGGTTTTAGTTTTAGTTGACTATAATAAGCCTGGTTTAACTATAATAAACGCATTGGTCTCGTCACTGGCTGATATCTACAGTAATTCCTCAGCACAGATTGTGGGATTATGTTCAGAATAGGCTCAGTGTCTGTGGGATTCAGTTAATCCGCTCATTTCATTTGTCAAGCGTCTTGTATCCGCAGCGCCACACTCTTCCTCCTCTCCGCTCCTCTTCCTCCTGATCTGTCTATCTATCTATCTATCTATCTATCTATCTATCCAGCGTATTTTACTGTAATTAGCGTCTGGAAGAAAGGCTCTGATGGAGAGACGACGCATCTATCAGCTTCGCTCTTTATCTTTATGCGGCCCAGCGCGTGAAATTTGTTTATGTCTGAGCCGGAGAACCGAGAACACTGTCTGTTTACACACCAGAGAAACGCCAAACACACCTGTGTGTGTCAGACCAGGCAACCTTTAATTCTTTACAGAACATTCATTATAAAAATAAAACATTTTAAAATGCTAGAACATTAAGAAATACTAAAATGGTGTTTTGGTTTGTGTTTTTGGTCCACATTAACTGAACAACAAATGAAGACAGATCACAAACTTCTACTATAATATTTAATAATTTAATATAATAATTTATAATATCTATCTATCTATCTATCTATATTGTAATTGTATTTATAAATAAAATTGTATATTTATAAATCTTTACTGAAACTAAATTTTAAAAACTATTGTTCCAAATCATATTTATTTTATAAATCATGTTACAATTACAGTTGTTTTATATATGCATTTACATATTTATTTTATAAATCAAATAATAATAATAAAAATAATAATTATTATTATAATGAATAAATAAATAAATAAATAAATTATTAATTAATAAATTGAATTTAGTGATCAAAAAATAAAGCATAGATTATTAATTAATAAATTGAATTTAGTGATCAAAAATAAAACTTATTTAGATTTATTAATTAATAAATTGAATTTAGTGATCAAAAATAAAACTTATTTAGATGCTAAAATTAAAAGAAATTAGCTAAAATGGTGTTTTGGTTTGTGTTTGTTCACGTTTACTTAACTCTAAAAGATGATATCCCATAAACCTCTATTTTATATATATATATTATATATATATATATTATATATATATATATATATATATATATATATATATATATATATATATATATATATATATATTATATATATATATATAATTTTCACTTTTATAATTGGACTAAATTTAGAGAACAAATAAATACAAAAATAAATGTACAATAATTTTGTAATAAAACAAAGAATTTCACTATGTAAAAACATGTAAAACTGTCAAATTTGTGTGTTACTATATTATATATATATATATATATATATATATACAGTTTGCAATCAGAAATATTCAACCCCCAAAGAGTTTTAAGAATTTATGAATAAAAATCTTTTCAAAAGTGCGGGATTCTGCTATGGATGACTTCTTTATGAGTTAAGTGTTGCATAAAATCAACACAAAAAATGTATGATGTAGTATTTGTGCATAACAGGTATATTTTGTTAAGATAGCCATGTCACAATTATTCAACCCCTATATAAAAATGTTATTTTTAAAGCTTTCTGAAAGTTTTTTATGGCCTGAAGGTGGAGCTGAAACATCATTAAGCCTTTGGGACTCAATAACGATCCTTCCTTTGCTTCAGCTGTGATGCATATATAAACCCCAACCATGAAGGTTTTCAAGGTGAGTTGCAATCATGGGAAAGACAAAGGAGCTTCCACAAGAGCTGAGAGAGGGAGATTATTTCATCACATCTGAAGGGCCTTGGGTATAAGAAGATTTCCAAATATTTAACATTCCAGAGGACACCATTGGGAGCACATTATAAGGAAGTTTAAAACTTATGGAACAGCTGAAAACCTGCCTGGCCCGTGTGCAAGAAAGCCCACAATTCATCAAGGCGGCCCCTTAGCAACTTAGTCAGGACAGCTAAGAAAACCCCGTGTTTGGACTGCAAGGACAGCTACAGATGACCTGAATGAAGGCTGGTACAAGTTTTTCAGTGGCAACTATAAGACGTGCACTGAATAAGCAAGGACTTCATTGCCGCGACCCCCAGCCGACGACACTCCACTCTTGCCTCAAGGAACATCAGGAGTCGCACTAGAATATTGCCAGGAGGAATTGGATAAAAACTACAGAGTTCTGGGAAACAGTTCTATGGACTGATTGCAAACAAAACTGGAACTATTTGGACATATGACCAGCAGCGTATACGTCCTGGCGTGCACAGAGTCAGGCTTATGACCAAAAGGAATACCATCCCCATGGTCAAGCACGGAGGCTGGGTTATTTGATGATGTGGGGCTGTTTTTCTGCAGAAGGAACTGGCAATCTTGATCATGTACCTGACATCATGGATTCCCAGAAATACCAGGTCATTTTAAAGAAGAACGTGATGCCTTCTCTTTTGACAAATTAGAACCTTGGTGATCATTGGGATCTTCCAGCAAGACAATGATCCCAAGCATACCTCCAAATCAACTAAAGCTTGTTGGGGGAAAAGATGCTGGGGGATCCGGGAGTGGCCTTCACAGTCACCAGATTTCAAATCCAATTGAAAATCTTTAGTGGGATTTGAAGAAGGCAGTGCAGCAGCACGGAGGAAAGCCATCAAACATCACTGCAGTTACAGATCTTTTGCACATGAAGATATGGGCAAAGATTCTCAATCGAGAAGTGTACAGAAGGCTTGTCAGCACTTATCGAAACCGTTTTGTTTTAGAAGTTATAAAAAATAAAGGACACGCCCACAAGGTTACTGAAGCTGGGGGTATGAATAATACTGCACATGCCCTTGTGTGTTACAAGAGTTACAACTGTCATTTCATTTGAACTTCAAAGTATAAGTCAACTTCTGTGGTCCAAAATAACTCGCTATGTATCAATAAATAAAAAATTTGTTCTTTTTCACAAGGTTTTTTTTTTTTTTTTTGTCCATTGATTTCATTATCTTTTATCAACCTCACTATAATGTTCTTTGAGGTAGGAGGGTTGAATATTTCTGATTGCACAACTGTATATATATATATATATAGATATATATATATTATATATCATAATATATGCTGAGTTCTGGCTAAAGTTGATTAGGACATACTAACTCTAACCTAAAATAATGCAAAAGGATTGTTTACTCTGTTTATGAATAATTCACATCTCTAAAAAGCAAGCTGGTCACATTGAGCTGAGTTCTGGCTAAAGTTGATTAGGAGTAACTAACGAAGCCCTGGCTGGACTCATGAAAGATTCATTGGGTGCGTCTGGAGTCTGTGATTGTGAAGATGAACTCGAGTCAGAAGTCTTTATCAGTGCTGATGGATTTCAGGGTCAGTGTTTCTCTGTTGAATGTTAAAACCACACAGAAACACTTTAATGATCTGCTCGGAGAATTCATCTCCAAAACAAATGATTATTATTAACCGCCTTCTGCTTCTTTACTGATCCGCCTCATTAACTTTACCAGAGTAACACAGACACACCAGTACACGTCATTACAGGACAAGTTCACGCACAAAATCATCATTCTGTCGTCATTTACGTGCAGTTTTGCTCCAGAACTGTTCAGTTTTATTTCTGTGAGGAAAGACATTTAGCAGGTGCTCTTTTTAATTTTTATATGCTCTTTTTCCCAAGTTCCTTTCTATTTTATTGACAATTAATGCCTGGTTACCTAATTGATATACAATAACTAATAATATTAATAGTATATAAGATGCTACACCAATAAATTAATACATTATTTGTAATACCAGATATTTAAAATAAATTAATAAGATAATAAGATATTATTATATAATTGTATATATATATATATATAATATA